>NW_028293406.1:0-15454 GCF_964106645.2 Podarcis pityusensis
CCAAAATACTCTTCAAACAAGGAGGGAGAGAGAGAGAGAGAGAGAGGGAGTGTACATGTATGTTTGTGTATACATCCCTCTATATGTATGGAGCTATGCAGGGCTTTTTTCGAGCGGAACTCACCGGAACTCAGTTCCAGCACCTCTCAGGTAAGCACCATTGCGATTATATGAGAACAAGGGAGGTGTTCATGGTGAGTTCCAGCACCTCTTTTTCTAGAAAAATAGCACTGGAGTTATGTATGTCAATCAACTGTCTATCTCTTCACTTCTGTGAATGGAATAGAGTGGGGTGGGGTATCATGATGCCCTTTGTCTCAGGCAGCAAAATGTCTTGAGCCACTCCTGAAAACAATCAAGGTGCTCAGAGAGATTTACAATGCATATTAATTTTATTGTCCCAACAACATTCTTTTAAGTCATTAGTACCTAGGCCTAGCCCTATAAAATATGATGTCCTAATCAAAATGTAACATCTTAGCATTGATTATCCACAAAATAATGTTCTAAAAGTATATTGAGAAGTGTTATCGTTGTGAAAAGTTATTGCCTAGCTTTATATAGGTTTTGGCAGCAAGCCTATGCATGTTTATCCTGGAATAAGCTTCACTGAGCACAGCAGGACTTATTTCTGAATAACTATGTATAAGATTGAGCTGTTTGACAGTGAATCTTCAAGCCTAATATTCTATTGTAGCGAGTAAGGACACCCACTTTGTTTTGCTGCCTACTGAGCAATAATTGATCAGCATGGAAACAAACACACTTTTCTTTCCCACTACCAATTTAGATTTCATGTAAAGACCAAAATTTAGTTTCAATCAATATCCAGTATCAGTACTTCTACTGAACCTTCTTGATCAGTATATGTAAGGCAATATGTAAGACAGTACCTTTGAGCATGGTTTTGTTATTTTATTTATTGAACAAAATTTATATACCACTTGACTGTAAAAAATCATTTAAGCAGTTACAAGAAATATTAAAACCATCAGCAATATTAAATTTATTTGAAGGGCACATTCAATAATTTCAGCCCATCAAAAAAACATTTGGATACAACTATTCTAGGTCAATGAGTGTGGCTGGCAGATTTGAGCCTACTCCTTCACCCCCATTTTCCAGGTCTGTGGGTCTGAGAAGCTATATTGTAAGAATGGCAGAATGATGGTAAGGTTTGCAGAATAAGACCATCAATAACAGCTGGGATGAGTTGGGAGCAAAATTTGCAAGTGCATTTTAAGGTGGAAGACTAGACAGATTGAACATGTGCCATTTAAACCTGACAAGATGTAAAGTGGATGGTATGGCGGTGTCATCTTTCTTAGGTGCACTCAAGCAGCAGAATGTTATCCAGTAAACTGTGTGTTGCAAGTTGTGGGGAGAGCAATCTGTTTTGGCAGCTCTTTTTGGCTGCAATCCCATGCACAGTTCAGCTACTTTTATCCCTCCAACTACAAAAGGGTTTTAACAGTCTAACTGTGCCCAGGATTATAGCTCTTGGGTATTACATTTGATACAATTACTACTTGAAACTCAAGAGCATATTCTACATTTATAATACAAGAGGCTTCAAATCATCCTTTGGAGGGACTGTTACAGCCATTTTTCTCCATAAGAAAACATTGTCAATGAGAACTTATTTGCTACATCACTACAAATAAGCGTTTAGACAATTTGGTGGTGACTAGCGTTCTTGGAAACAAAATTAGTATGAAAAAGCAATGCTGTTGGGTTCTACCTTTTCTTCGAATAGTTCAAAGTGGCAAACATCAGGTTATGTCATCTCCCCCCTCACAATTTCCTTTGAGGTAGTTTAGGTTGAAAGAATAGGAGTGGCCCAATATCATCCTGTCAGCTTTGCTGTTGAGCAAGTCCATCATTGTTCACAACACCATAATGCACAGTGACCACTGACATAACTGTCTCCTTCTGTCTGGCAGATAAGGTGAGCCCACAAGCCATCATTTGCTAAGGGCTGCCCCAAACCTGGAGCTTTTATTTGGGAATGAAAGAAGAGCTAAAGCTTGACAGCAACAAAAACCTAGAAGCTAGTTGAACCAATCTTAAAAATTTGCTCTAAGGCTGCTCAGAGTGGTTGGTTAATAAAACTGTTTCATAAAGAGAATGTCAGGGCATTGTTTGTTTGTTTGTTTGTTAAATTTCTATGTGCTCTTCATCCAAGGATCACAATATAAAAACACAAAAATACACAACATAATAACAAACAAAACAACCCCCCCCCCCAGTTTAAAAGACCATAGATTGTTTAATTACCCCAAGGCCTGGGAGAAGAGGAATGCTTTTGCCTGGTGCCTAAAGATATCTAACAAAGGCACCATGGAAGCCTCCCTGGGAAGAGCATTCCACAAATGGGGAGGCATTGCTGAAAAGGTCCATTCTGGTGTTGCCACCCACTGGACCTCTCATGGAAGGAGCACATGAATAAGGGCATCAAATTACGATTGCAGGGTCCACGTCAGTTTATATGGGGAGAGGCAGTCCTTGAGGTATTGTGGTCCTGAGCTGTTTAAGGCTTTATGGGTCAAAACCTGCACTTTGAGTTGGGCCCGGAAAATGATTGGCAGCCAGTGCAGTTGGGCCAGGATTGGTGTTATATGCTCAAATTGTACTGCCCAGGTGAGCAACAGTGGCCCACTAAATTTTGCACCAGATAATAATATAATAATAAATTTTATTTATATCCCGCTCTCCCCAGCCGAAGCCGGGCTCAGGGCGGCTGAGATGTTTTCCATAACGTCTTTAGAGACAGCCCCATGTATAATACATTGCAGTAACCTAACCTAGAGATTACCAGAACATAGACAACAGAAGTTAGGCAATTCCCATCCAGATAGGGATGCAGCTGGGCCATCAGTCAAAACTGATGGAAAGCATTCTGCACCACCAAGGCCATCTGAGCCTCAAGCAACAGCAATGGACCCAAAAGTAACCACAAGCTACGGTACATACCTGCTCCGTTAGAGGGAGTGTACCCCTATCAAGAGCAGGCTACTACCCATCCATCAAGTCTAGGGAACTAACCAACAAACAGTGCCTCAGTCACATCTGGATTTAGATTCAGTTTGTTGGTTCCCATGCTTGGTATGGTATAATTTGGAGTAAAAGTATGTTTTATCCTTTATTATTGTTATCTGAGAGAAATCTGCATTAATATGGTTATGCTTTCCTATTATTGAACCATTGAATCTGTAAGTAAAAATTCTATTCCCAGCTATTTAGCCTTTGGCCTCAATTATCCAGGAGCTAGCATTAAACTTGAATAACAGATTAAGGATTTTTTAACAGATTGGAAGCTCAGAAGATAACTATAAGCTTTCAAAATTTCTGGACAAAAACTGCAAGTGAGATACCAAGAAGAAGCTATAATGCGAGGGGTTATGTCGAATACCATCTTAGAGGATGATGTGTAACAAAAACACATGGGTATCAGAACTTGTTACTCTAATTGTGTGTAATTTCATCTTCCATTATTGGAAATCTGTATACAAACATATTGGTTGTGTTATCCTTGAGTATAAAATGTTGTACCAAGAGTATATTGTCCCACAAAGACTCAATAGGTTTTACAAAATTATTTTATTGCTGGACATTTCATGTGAATATGTTTATTTCATACATACAAGGGACATTTGTTTTCAGAAAAGGTATTTCTGTGATGATTCTGATTCTGCTGAACTTTATTATTTAAAAAACCTTATGTACACAACACTAACCAGTGCTTTTTTTCTGGGGGTACATAGGGGTACGCATACGCCTAAACATTTTGTGAATCTAAGTTTGGCCTCATTGAGGGGCAGTATTTCAATATGAGTAGGAAAATGAGAGTACCTCTAAACATTTTTTTAGCAAAAAAAGCACTGACGATAACAAAAACTGGCAATAACCTGTGCTGGGCACAGGTGAGATTGTCCTGCAAATAAAATATTTCAAAATTACATGAAACACTGTCTCGTCTTATTTTGGAAATATGTAACAGCCTCCAGTCTCTACAATTAAGACCTGAATTTCATTGTGTAAGTTTGTCAGCTTATTAAAAATGCCTTTGTAGAATTGTTGTCATTTTATATATGCATAAAAGCACAGAGAAAGGCGATTCATTAAAATGCAGACCAGTATTTAGATCCTTTGCAGGCTGTAGGGAGTGTAATCAGGCCAACAAATGCCTTCTTAATGATGGGGGGAAATTATTAAAGAGGAAGATGGGGCTGCTTTGTACTACTGCTGCCCTATCTGAAAAGCTAAATTTACTCAGATGAAATACAGTACTTAAAAGGAAATACCATGACGTTAATGTTTCCTTCTGGGGGAGTTTTAAATAGGGTGACATGCATGAGTGATTAGAGCACTGAATAAAAATAGTGTATTGTTACTAATAAGGGAAGTGTTCTTATTAGTAACAATTCATACACAGTTATTTTTATTCACAAAAATAAATAAATTTGTAACTTGATTTCACAACAAAGACTGTACCTGAAGGTAGGGTTGCAACGATAGCAGGATCTTATCCTTTTATAATATGCTTTAGAGTCTCATAGTATTAATATGATTCATTTTTCTTAAAAAGGATGGAATGGCTATATCTGAATGTTTATGCTTTGTATAGTTCATTGTATCTATATTTAAAGCTCTGGTTTCTGTAGTGATGGAAATGCTTAAGGCTGCAATCATACACCATCATGTGGGAGTAAGTCCCATTTAACTCAGGGCTTACTTCTGAGTAGACTTGTATAGCAAGACTGCACTGTAAGTTACATATTACATCAGACAAAAAGAACATTCAGAGAAACAAATGGTGAAAAACCTGTACCTGTCTATTTTTTTTTCTTAAACTGGAGTGGTTTCGCAGGTATGGCTGCTACTTACATTCCCTCTTGGACAGAGGTAGATGGTTAGTGCATGACTCTCAGGTTCCTTGATAAAATTAGTAACACCAAATTTTGCTCCACATTTTGTACTGCAAAACTCATTTTAACGGATCGTTATGTCTGTGTGATTAAAAGTTACAATCACCATCTTTAAATTACTGATTATCAGTTATTTTTAGCTTTCCCCACCATGGAGATGTGCTGATGAGAAATGCTTCAATTGGAGCCTCACACATAGGTCTTAAAGACAGGAGCCCTGTCAGAAAAGGTGGGAGTAGCGATCCTACACCTTCTCTGGTATCCGTACAGCTTTCAACAATTCTGACCTTCCAATTTTGATTTAATTTTATATTTTCTAAAACCACTTTGCTCGGGGCACTTGAGGCTCTTTCTTTGCGTTGTGTTAAAAATCTTATCTGATTTTGGATGAATTTTTAAAAAGTCATTATATAATGATGTAATTATGTGATGATATCATCATGCACTGCACTATGTGTTCATCACATAGTGATGATGACTAGGAGATATAACATACCTGACAGTGTTTACTTAGCTCTCTTCTGCTTCTATGATCATCAGAGGCTGTAGAGTTGGTAAGCACCAAGTATCAGATTCCTCCACTGGATTAAATGGGCAGTGGCACGAAGTTAAGATTTTTGGGAGTTTTGATAAATCAATGAATCACTTTTAACATTCCTCTTCAACCTGAAATATGAACCACAGAACATCCTGATATATACTGTATCTCTGTCACAACTTATTTTTTAAGAACTAAAGTTTTTAACAAGGCCATTGCCACAAAATGGAGCGAGTAGGACACGTTCATTTATTTGCTGGGTGGAGAATATAGCCCTCAAAATCATTTTGGAACTCTCTGCTTTAGACTACACATATCCTATGATGTGCTGGTTATCATCTCAGTAGGCCACAGTGCTACTGGACTAGAATAATTCATGTTGTGAAACATAAAGAAAAGTCCCTCCACTATGTGTCCCTGCCCACCAAGTAGATTCCACCCCACCCTTCCATCCAATCTTTATGGAACTCAGCTTTAGTAGCAAGAGACTAGAAAGGTGGCAGGACTGAAATGGAGGCTTATCTGCTAATTACGGTACCTTATTTCAGCAGGGAAGAAATCTCACTTTCAGAAACTGTTATGTATTGGGTTTAACACATGTTTATGTTACGTTCGTCTACCAACGCTTATACAATTGGTTAGAACGCTTATACAATTGGTTGTAACATAACATGTGTTAAACCCAATACATAACAGGAACAAATATGAAATTACATGAGATGAGGGAGAAATGTGGTTTCCTTTCCTGTGTCAGACCAGTTTCTGGTCAAACTCGCAGAGTCAAACTTTTTTAAAAGTTTTGCCTGCTTTCCACATTCTGCTGGGATCTGCAGTTGTCATGAATTTTTCACCCTCCAACAATAGAAGAGTTGAAGCACTCTTGTGGGGGCAGGGGGAATGTCGTAAAGCTGCAACGAAATAAAGGGAGTGTCCCTTCAAGTCACTGTATTTAAGATTAAGGAACAAGCAATGAGCAGTTGATCAACTTATTTCAGGGGATTTAGGAATACCTAACAGCCTAGGATTGAGTTTAGTTCATTGTAAGGAGCAGAGAATTGTTACATGCAGGTGGAATCTAGTCTGTGAAGGCTGCCGGCTGACCCTTAAACAACTATCCCCCGCTACCCCACACCTACACTGGATTACTAGAGCACTCCTCCGCAGTCAAGGCTGAAGAAGAAATCGGGGCCCATATGTGTGCTCCCAATGAAACAAAGATGCCCAGTTGTTTCTTATCGTAATCTAGAAGCAATGATGGGGATCTTTTAGCCTTCCAGATGTTGCACAACAATTCCCATCAGCCCCAGCCAGCATAGCAAATAAGTCAGGCATGATGGGAGGTGGGATCCAGCAGCATCCGATAGGCCACAGGTCCCCTCACCCCACCTTCTAGGCTCCTCCTATGCAATTGACAAATTCAGGATCTGCTGTGCGTTTTCCCTTAACCCTGCCGCTGTCACGGGAGACATGGGGTGGGGACACTGCGCAGCTTTTTGCTGCTGCTCGAAATCATTATTATTATTGCTGCTGCTTGCTACGGGATCAGTACAGACACTTCGATGCTATGGCTTAACACTGTCGGAAAAAGTTTAGCTGACGAGTATTAGGGCTTGTCCTAACCACGTCGGCAGCGACGGGATGTGGGGAAGACGGGGACCAAAAAGTGGGCGCTGACGGCTCTTCTCTGTGGAGAAGTTGCCCGCAGCGGCGGCGGCGGCCTCAGGAGGCATCACGTGCGCGCGGCGAAGGGTGGGTCGGTGGGCGGGTTGCCTTCGGAAAGGGCTGCTCCGCGGCTCCTTCCCGTCCCTCTTCCCTCGCCTGGGTTTCGGGACGCCCTCCGTGAAACTCCGCCCCTGGATATGGGCGAGCGAACGAGGAAGAGGCGAAGGGAAAGAGAAAGGCAGGCGAAAGGAAGCGCAGGGGGCTCGGCTTTGTCGTGAGCTCGGGAGCTGCTTCGCCTTCCCATCTGCCGGGGGAGCCCGACCAACTCCGGGGAAGAGGCGGCGGCGGCGGCCGGGGGCTGGTTGGCTGGTTGAGGGCGCAGGAGCCGCGGCAGCCACCGCCGCCACCCTCCTCCTCCTCCTCCTTTCTCTCCTCCCCCAGCGCCGAGGCCCACTAGGAGGGACCCAGAGGAGCCCCCCGGAGCTCATTCCCTGCTGGTGGGGGTGGCACACGCAGCCCCGCCATGGCCACCAAGGTGAGCAGAAAGCGAGCCCTGCACGCGGCAGCCTCCCTTCCCCAGCGCCGCCCGCTTTTTGTTTGTTTTCAAATAACTCGGGTGGGTGGGGGGTGTAGTTTCTGAGGGAACGGCTCGCAAGTGGGGCGCGTTTCTCTGGGGGTTGGGAGGGCGTTTTGGCGGGACTCTTGGCTTGCCTGCCTGCCCGCCCGCCCGCGCCGGGGTCCGGTGCTGGCTTGAGGAGCGGGGCATGGCGGAGGGCGGCGTCTGAGGGGCATTCCCGCCCCCCCCCCCGTTGAAGTCACTTGGCACAGTTTAATCTATTCCAGGCAGACGGGCAAACGTGCGTTTGGGCCTCCAGCACAACTCTCCGCTGTGGTCTCCAGCAAACGGGAGGAATGGCTGGCGAAGAGCAGCCTTCAAACTTCTGGGTGCTTCTGGAAAGAGTTTCCTTTCCACTGGCGATATTTTCATTAATCCGTGGTAAACAGTGAAATGAATGACTCGCTGTGTTAAAAGGCTCCTCTCTTCTAGGAGACAAACTCTCTTGTTCCTCCATGAGTAACTTTTCCCCAAGTTCAGGGTTTGAAGACAGTAATATGTGTCAGTGAAGAAAGAAAAAACCTGCTTCCCAACTCCATTCCTAGGTGTCATCACATTTTGTACACAGTGCGTGTTAACTGGTTGTCCTTCTGGTAGTATCTGTTCCGTTTTGTAATTCTGAAAAGTTGCTTGAAGTAATGCAGACGTTACAACCGATAGTATCCTAACAGCCAAGTCCTCTGCATGTTTACCGGGAAGCAAATCCCATAGTGTTCAATTGGTCTTTCCTACTAGTGTGTTTTAAGTTACAGCCTACATGTGCTTTCTGGGTTGCAAGAAAACATTTCAAAAATACTTTTCTGGGGCGGGGAAAAGTGCTAAGATATCTCAAGGGAGCAGCAGCTGATTGATGTTAGCATAGTCTGTGTGGAAACTTATTTTTAAAAATCAGTACTGTTTTCATACTGTAAATGTTTAAATTCTACAGCTACTTCATTTGTTACTGTTTTTAGTTCTAAGATCAAGCAGTAAAAAATTAGCCACCAAGTGTTTTTAATACGTCCTTTTTCCTTTCCTTGATTACATCATATGTTAGTTTTGATCACGTGTATATTTAGAACTAGTATTTCCAACCTACACATGATGAGGGGAAAATGAAATGTGGTATATCTGTCCTTAAATAGATGTTTGCTTCTCAGTTTATGCATATGCTTTAGAATGGCATTTTAATGTTTAGTTTAGACATGCTTTTGGACTCTTCTGTTACCCAGATAAAGTTGTTGACTTTTTTTTTAAAGTGGTTTAATTTTTGAAGTTCTTAAATAGGCTTTCAGAAACTAAAACAAAAAACCAACAGGCCTAGCACTCTCTAAAACACTGTAATTATTACTTCTGCAAAAGTGTTTTTACAGAATTCATTATTATTGCAATATCCCTCAGGCAACTCATCCCATTTTATAGATGAGATGCCGAAGCAAATATATCTGTGGATTTACTGTATCCATGGCATAAGCAGGTCTGAATCAGATCAATCACAATAGGCCTCAGTCCACTTCTTTATTGCAGACCAATTCAGGCCATATTGTGCACTCGTGTTACTTTTCTGACAAGTTTTAAAAAGTTGGTCCCAACTCCTTTTCCTTTTCCTGCTTGAATTATGAGTACTGAAAAAGGAAAGGTATATTAGAGAGAACTTGGATATAAGTACTGATTAAATTGATCCTTATGTTCAGAACTGCATCAAGTTCTTTGTAGTTTATCCTTTATTTTTGAGTACTCAGCATTCAAATGGGAAAGGAAAAAATGAGTAAAGACAAAGTTTTAAAAAACTAGTCACAAGGAACAATTGCTGAGTAATACTCTTACCTCATCCATGGCTATAGATAGCTCTTTCCTTTGAAGTGGTGTTTTTAGGTATAATAACCACAGAAAGAGTATTGAAACTCCTTCAGCGTGAGTTCTCAGTTTAAAGTTCAGTGTGAGTTTGCAGTTTAAAGTATATGACCAAGGTAGATTGTTTTCTTACACTTTCATTATGAAAATTATTGGTATTCTGTATTATTACTAGTCTAGGATGTGCAGTTATGAGGTCTTAAAAATAATTGTGAATAGGGCTGTGGAAATCAAGAGGTTTCCATTTTATAGCAAAAATTGGAATGGAAGAGTTTTTTGTTTAATTTGCTGCTCTGGACCTAGACACCGGATAATATAATATTAAAAAGTGTAATGACAGCTGAATAATGAACAAATCAACAAAAATAAAAATAACTGTTTTGATAGTTTTAATATCTTTTGGCAGTAGTTGAGTAAAAAGTTGATGAAGTAACATGCTTTTCTTCTTTAAGAAAAAGAAGAGCAGGATAGAAAGGCCACTAATTGGAATGCAGTTTTGTTTCACTTGCCACCACTCAGTGGAATTTGCTATAACTTTTTCTTTACTGGCTTGCTTTAAAATGGGGCATATGTAGATTTTTACTGAAGTACTCCGCCTGTGGAGAAGGAGCTGCTGTAAAGATAATAAATAATCTGCAGTCATTCTTGTATGCATTCCAGTGAAGAGCTCATTGGGTGAGTGGTACTTGAGCATGGCATGAGTTGGGATGAGAGGAAGGAAGGAATTCCTGCTGAAAGTTTTTAAGTCTCTCAGCCTCAATCTGTGAGTCCTTACGCAATGTGGTGGACATGCTCACATGCACATGCTCACAGAGATTCTAACACGCCAGTCAGCTGAGGGAAGGGGCCAAAGGGTAGAGTAAGTTTGGAAGAGAAGCCAAAGTTTGAGATGCAGTGTGTGGCTGTTTGATAGAGCCTGGGTACAGTGACATGTCTATTCATAAGCTATTTGACTTGCATAGGCACTTTTTCTCGAGTCTAATGCCTCCTGTGGAAAAAAAATTATCTTAGTTATTCATCAGTGGAAGTATATGCCTAGATTTTGGACACTTTGAGGAGATCTAAAGCTATTGCTTAGTTTTGCAGGTTTATAGTGCTGTGCTCTGTTGATGTCCCTTTCCAGTATGGCATGGAAATATATTTACAAAGCACTTTTAATACCAGAGTGCAATGTGAATTTCCTCTTGCCAGCTGTTGAAAGCCAAAGCTATTGAAGGTTTTCCGCTTAGGCAGTAGCAGAAACGTAGTCCAATTGGTGCTTGTTTACTTCAGTGTTGAAAGGAAGTGAAGGATCATTGTTTCAGTGCCAAACAAATGCAACTTCATTGTGTAGACATAGAAGCTTGCTGCATCCTTTTATTTGGCTAGTTTTCTAAAGTCAAATAAAAATATATATCTGAGATTCTGGGAAGCATTCAGGAATAATAAAAGGCTTAAAAATGGAAGGCTTGTGCTACATTGTTTCATAGTCTGTTTTGTTTACATTCTTGAATTATTGACTCTCAATATGAGTTGCAGGTACCTGAAGCAATGTTCACATTTTCAAAAATTAACTTAAAAAAATTAAAGTGCTATTTTAAACAACTGATTGGATGATATTTAAACCTGGTTATTTCAAAAATTGAAATTCAGCATTTAAGTCCATGGATGATAAGATACAGGCAATAAAAATTGCCAGCCAGAAACTTAAAATGGTTAGCTGCGAATATGTGCTTCTCAAAGCTGAAAAGACCAATTGCTCTGTAAAGCTAAATGACAGACAAGTCAGTCTACCCATGTAATTCTCATTCACATTCTGTGTGAAATGAGTGTACTATATGTGCAATGATGTAGAATTTCCATGTATGTGTGTGTGTCCAGAGTTAACCTGAGAGAGGTGGGTGCAACTTGATGACCTGGCTCTTGCAATTGGGAAAACTGTTTGCTTTAGGTGAGCAAGTGACATACAGAATAATAGAATTGCAGAGTTGGAAGGTACCCGAGGGTCATCTAGCCTAACCCCCTGCAATACAGGAATCTCAGCTAAGACATGCATGACAGATGGCCATTCAACCTCTTCTTAAAAACCTCCTGTTAATGAGGTAATGTTTCTCTTGCCATAATCAAGAATGGGGTTTTGCCCTTTTTGAGGGCATGTCTGTTAGGATAGTCAGGATCTCATAAGGTTAGAAGAGACTAATATAGGCCATTAGTCTAGCTGGTTGTTGCAAAACTGGACCATCATTCCATCAACTCTGTCAGTAAATGCAAGAATTTACACTACTGTGATCTGAGAGTAGGTGCCCCAAAAGCAAGCAAAGTCTCTTGCTTTTGTAAATAGCTAATTCTAGTGAGGTAACCATGCTAGTTTGTTGTGGCACAGTTTGATAACACCTCAAAACCTTGACATTTATTGCAGGGTTTTCCAAACTGTGGTCTATAGACTAAGTTTCATTTAGTTACAGTAGTTTGTTGTCTGTGAAGAACCTTTACAATGTTAATTCTATAGAATTCTAACTAATACAAAACAATACAACATAAGAAATAAAAGAAGTAATAAAAATGCAATTAAAAATCATAACAGCATTTAGCACAGGTTCCTACAATTGTTGCAAGAGACAGAAGAACCATTAAGTTGTTTGCCAAGACCCCCCCAGCCAAACTCAAGTGGTCCATGGGGAGAAAAGTTTTGGATCCTCTTAATTTATTGTGAATTCACAATAGTTGGTATATTTCCAATGACATGCTGAACAAACACAGTACAGCTGGAAGCGCTGTGGCACACCGAAAAGCTTAGCTTGCCATGAACCACAATCCCCAATTCAGACATAATGCTTTACCAAGGGGAGTCAACTGTGTATTTACTATAAATCATTAACTATGGTTTACAATGGAATGTGAATTGTGCCACATTTTGCCAATATCTTGTGTCAGAGAACAACAAGCACATTTTTTTCATAATTGTTGAGAAATGACCATTCTTAACAAGTGCCGTCGTTTGCATCCCTATGTAACAAGTTAAGGGAAGAGGACATTTCCATTATTGAAATGAAGTCATTTTTCTTTGGCATAAATTTGAGAAAATTGGAGATCATCTGGATAAAACATAATAATTTTTATGTAGAGCATCCCTTTTAAAGATGCCTTCCCATAGTTACAAATGGAGTCTATGAACAGACATGAATTGATTTCAGATGATACAAAAATAATCATCTTGGAACATGAACACATGACTTCAGTTACAATCTTCCTTTGTTCTGGCCAGATGGTGACTTTATACTTTTCAATTACCGTATATTAGAACTCATGATGGTGAGCCCTCCCCTTTCCTCCAGCTTGATACGAATGGACTCAGGGAAAAAAGGTTTGAAACAAAGGAAAATCAAGCCCACCCTGCCATGCCAAAGTTCAGTCCAGTCAGGATTCTGGTGATGCAAAGAACTGAAGGCCTCCTTTCTCAAAACTTAACTGCAGCAGTGTCAGGAATTGCGGCAGGGCCTTATTTTTCCCATGTCATATAAGAATGATCAGAACTATTTCACATGGTAGGAAGCATAGGACTTTGGAATGCTCTCCCCAGAAAAGTACACTTGATGTGCCTGGTGTCAGGTAATGTCATTTTTATTTTCCTTAGGCTTTTAAATTTTTGTCTTTTCTACTCTAATATTAATTTTATGCTGCTTTTATAGATTTTCAGTCTTTAGCGTATTTTATAGTGGCTTAATATTTTATTGTAAGCAGCCCTCATGTACTTGAAGGGGAGATATCAAACTTAATGAAGGATAAATAGAAAGCTGTGTTACAGTGAGTGAAGCCATTGGTCAGTTTAGCATACTTTTGTCTACTACGCCAGCTGGCAGTGCCTTTACAGTGTTTCAGAAGTCTTTTCCAGCCATGCCTGGAGATGGCTGGGATTGAACTCTGGGCTTCTTACTTACAAAGCATATGCTCTACCACTGAGCTATGCTACCCTTTCCTCATTGCTTGGGACTCTTCAATGATAATGGCTTGGTTTGCCCATGCAATAAGCCAAACTACGGCTTACAGGGACTCTGTGAACGTTCTGTCTCTTGGAGGCAAGCTTGCATCTACTTTCCACCCTCCTGGTCCTTTTTGTTCTGTGCAACAACTAAGTCAAAGTTTGGCTTAGTTTGTCACTTGAACCCAGGATCATGGTTAAGCGCTCTCCTTTTTAACCATGATCTGTAACACTAGGGCAATCCTTGACTACAGATCATAGTTAAGGAAGAGAGAGCTTAACCAAGATTCAGATGACATGCTAAGCCAAGCTGAGCTAAAAAGACCGGGGAACAGCAAAGTGACTGATTTTCTCCCTGGGAACAGTCTATTCACATTATGCCTTGGTTTGGCTTAGTGTTGTGTGTGAGTGTGGCCAGTGTGTAGTGCTTAATGGAAGCTTTATTGACAGCCCCATTGTTGCTTCTACTTCATGTGGATGTACTATGTATCCTAGACAGTCATTCTTTTTTCTTGCAGTCTCATCCTGTTGCAAGGATGAGCAAGAAAACAATTGTGAAAGTGCTGTCCTTTTTTGCTCCATTATGCTACTGACTGATAGAAATAGTATATTTTGCCATATGGGGTGTTGTTCATTCCTGAAAATGGTTATCTTCCCTGCAACTTTAATGGTATTACCTGCTGTGCTGGTAACCCAACATTTCCATAAACATGGTTGTGTGCTGGATTCCACCCACCCCCCTTATTTCTTTTTGGTTAGGGCAAGGAATCTTTGCATGTAGGGAATGAAACTCTTTGCTTTGGCCTTAATTGACAGAACAGATTTCTTCCTTCCGTTTTTTAAAGGCTTGGTGAAGCTCAGCAGTTTTTTTCAAAAAAATATTCTTCCAAGATAATTTAGAACTTAAGAAAACAATGTAGGAGCAAAACATCTTGGAACAGTGCTCATTTTATTGACTCATTAGAGCAGGAGTCTTCAATCTAGAGCCTGCAGGACCCAACTGAGTTGCGAATCTGGCCCGCAGGGCCATTTGAAAACCCACTGAGAGTCCGCTTTTCCTTAGCGCAGTAGGGGGTGGCAAGCAACCCCAACATGGCTTTTCAGCAGCACGGGGACTGATTGGACAGTCCCCGCACCGTGCTGAGGTAGACTCTGATGTGGCCTTTCATTCGTTGAGCCGCCGCTGACACACAGCTAGATATACAGTCCATTTGTAAAACAGTGGTTAAAACAGCATTAAAATATATTTTCAACAGGCATGTATTCTGCATAGTCGGTGAGATTTTAGAAACCATGTGGAAAAATATCATTCTGAGAATGTTTTTGTGTCTGGAAAAGACTTGGAACATGTTGCAATTACATTTTGCTGAAGAGTTTATTTCCACTCAACAGTGCTAGTAATTGTTTCCCAGAGTGGCATCCCTGTTTGTTTCTGAAGCACCCAGGCAGGTTTCCTGACAGTAATCCAACCAGTTTTATGTGCTAAGAATGAATTCCTTACTACAATATGCTTGTATATTCATAATTGTTTAAATAACATCTGTGCCTTGCACAAGGCTCACATAATCAATCATCCAGGCAATAAATGTGGACAATATATGGTCTACATAAAAATTAGGCAGAATTTATCATCTTTCCCATGCTACATTATAAAAGATGTAGTTAATTTGGACTCATACTTTTCATAGAATCATAGAATTGCAGAGTTGGAAGTGAGCACCAGGGTCATCTAGTCCAACCCTCTGCAATGCAGGAATGTTTTGCCCACCGTGGAGCTTGAACCCACAAGCCTGAGATTAAGAGTCTCATGCTCTACCAAGAAATTAGTTTTTGGTTTTGTAGTGAACAAATACTTTCTGAACAAAAGTTAATTCTAACAATATTTCATTTTTGAAATGTGCAAAACTAGGGCAAGTTCT
>NW_028293405.1:0-81000 GCF_964106645.2 Podarcis pityusensis
GATTTTTGCTGAAATTGTGACCGCGCCGCTTAGGGATTTTTTCAAATGAAGGTTTTTCCGCAAGTTCCGTCGTCGAGGGCTAATTCTTTCCCCATGATAAAAAAGCCTTCTCTTGCCACCGAAACTCACAGGGAGCATTTGCAAGTGTTTGGCACCATTTTTGAGTAAACTGCAGAATGTCAGATTTTTGCTGAAATTGTGACCGCGCGGCTTAGGGATTTTTTCAAAAGAAGGTTTTTCCGCAAGTTCCGTCGTCGAGGGCTAATTCTTTTTCCGATGATAAAAGCTCTTCTGTTTCCACCGAAAAACCTCTCAGGGGAGCATTTGCAAGAGTTTGGCACCATTTTTGAGTAAACTGCAGAACGTCAGATTTTTGCTGAAATTGTGACCGCGTGGCTCAGGGATTTTTTCAAATGAAGGTTTTTCCGCAAGTTCCGTCGTCGAGGGCTAATTCTTTTTCCGATGATAAAAACCCTTCTGTTTCCACCAAAAAACCTCTCAGGGGAGCATTTGCAACAGTTTGGCAACATTTTTGAGTAAACTGCAGAATGTCAGATTTTTGCTGAAATTGTGCCCACGCGGCTTAGGGATTTTTTCAAATGAAGGTTTTTCCGCAAATTCAGTCATCGAGGGCTAATTCTTTTTCCGATGATGAAAACCCTTCTGTTTCCACCGAGAAACCTCTCAGGGAGCCTTTGCAACAGTTTGGCATTATTTTTTGAGAGAATTGCAGAATGTCAGATTTTTGCTGAAATTGTGACCGCGGGCTTAGGGATTTTTTCAAATGAAGGTTTTTCCGCAAGTTCAGTCGTCGAGGGCTAATTCTTTTTCCGATGATACGAAACCTTCTGTTTCCACCGAAAAACCTCTCAGGGGAGCATTTGCAAGAGTTTTGCACCATTTTTGAGAGAATTGCAGAACGTCAGATTTTTGCTGAAATTGTGACCGCGCGGCTTAGGGATTTTTTCAAAAAAAGGTTTTCCCGCAAGTTCCGTCGTGGAGGGCTAATTGTTTCCCCATGATAAAAAGGCTTCTCTTTCCACCGAAAAACCTCTCAGGGGAGCATTTGCAAGTGTTTGGCACCGTTTTTGAGAGAATTGCAGAAAGTCAGATTTTTCCTGAAATTGTGACCGCGCGGTTTAGGGATTTTTTCAAAAAAAGGTTTTTCCGCAGATTCAGTCGTCGAGGGCTAATTCCTTTTCCGGTGATAAAAACTCTTCTGTTTCCACAGAGAGACCTCTCAGGGAGCATTTGCAAGAGTTTGGCACCATTTTTGAGAGAATTGCAGAACGTCAGATTTTTACTGAAATTGTGACCACGCGGCTTAGGGATTTTTTCAAATGAAGGTTTTTCCGCAAGTTCCGTCGTCAAGGGCTAATTCCTTTTCCGGTGATAAAAACTCTTCTGTTTCCACAGAGAGACCTCTCAGGGAGCATTTGCAAGAGTTTGGCACCATTTTTGAGAGAATTGCAGAACGTCAGATTTTTACTGAAATTGTGACCACGCGGCTTAGGGATTTTTTTCCAAAGAACGTTTTTCCGCAAGTTCAGTCGTCGAGGGCTAATTCTTTTTCTGATGATAAAAAACCTTTCTCTTTCCACCGAAAAGTCTCTCAGGGGAGCATTTGCAACAGTTTGGCACCATTTTTGAGAGAATTGCAGAGCGTCAGATTTTTGCTGAAATTGTGACCACGCGGCTTAGGGATTTTTTCAAATGAAGGTTTTTCCGCAAGTTCCGTCGTCAAGGGCTAATTCTTTTTCCGATGATAAAAACCCTTCTGTTTCCACCAAAAAACCTATCAGGGGAGCATTTGCAACAGTTTGGCACCATTTTTGAGTAAACTGCAGAATGTCAGATTTTTGCTGAAATTGTGCCCGCGCGGCTTAGGGATTTTTTCAAAAGAAGGTTTTTCCGCAAATTCAGTCATCGATGGCTAATTCTTTTTCCGATGATGAAAACCCTTCTGTTTCCACCGAGAAACCTCTCAGGGAGCATTTGCAAGAGTTTGGCACCATTTTTGAGAGAATTGCAGAACGTCAGATTTTTGCTGAAATTGTGACTGCGCGGCTTAGGGATTTTTTTCCAAAGAACGTTTTTCCGCAAGTTCAGTCGTTGAGGGCTAATTCTTTTTCTGATGATAAAAACCTTTCTCTTTCCACCGAATAGTATCTCAGGGGAGCATTTGCAACAGTTTGGCACTATTGTTGAGAGAATTGCAGAGCGTCAGATTTTTGCTGAAATTGTGACCGCGCCGCTTAGTGATTTTTTTCAAATGAAAGTTTTCCTCAAGTTCAGTCGTTGAGGGCTAATTCTTTTTCCGATGATACAAAACCTTCTCTTTCCACCGAAAAACCTCAAAGGCGAGCATTTGCAAGTGTTTGGCACCATTTTTTGAGTAAACTGCAGAATGTCAGATTTTTGCTGAAATTGTGACCACGCGGCTTAGGGATTTTTTTCTAAAGAACGTTTTTCCGCAAGTTCAGTCGTCGAGGCTTCGTTCTTTTTCCGATGATAAAAACCCTTCTGTTTCCACCAAAAAACCTCTCAGGGGAGCATTTGCAACAGTTTGGCACCATTTTTGAGTAAACTGCAGAATGTCAGATTTTTGCTGAAATTGTGCCCGCGCGGCTTAGGGATTTTTTTCCAAAGAACCTTTTTCCGCAAGTTCAGTCGTCGAGGCTTCGTTCTTTTTCCGATGATAAAAACTCTTCTGTTTCCACCGAAAAACCTCTCAGGGGAGCATTTGCAACAGTTTGGCACCATTTTGAGTAAACTGCAGAATGTCAGAATTTTGCTGAAATTGTGCCCGCGCGGCTTAGGGATTTTTTCAAAAAAATGTTTTTCCGCAAGTTCAGTCGTCGAGGGTTAATTATTTTTCCGATGATAAAAACCCTTCTGTTTTCCACCAAAAAACCTCTCAGGGGAGCATTGGCAACAGTTTGGCACCATTTTTGAGAGAATTGCAAAATGTCAGATTTTTGCTGAAATTGTGACTGCGCAGCTTAGGGATTTTTTCAAAAAAAGGTTTTTCTGCAAGTTCAGTCGTCGAGGGCTAATTATTTTTCTGATGACAAAAACCCTTCTGTTTCCACCAAAAAACCTCTCAGGGAGCATTTGCAACAGTTTGGCACCATTTTTGAGTAAACTGCAGATTGTCAGATTTTTGCTGAAACTGTGCCCGCGCAACTTAGGGATTTTTTTCCAAAGAACGTTTTTCCGCAAGTTCAGTCGTCGAGGCTTCGTTCTTTTTCCGATGATAAAAACCCTTCTGTTTCCACCAAAAATCCTCTCAGGGGAGCATTTGCAAGAGTTTGGCACCATTTTTGAGTAAACTGCAGAACGTCAGATTTTTGCTGAAATTGTGACCGCGCCGCTTAGGGATTTTTTCAAATGAAGGTTTTTCCGCAAGTTCCGTCGTCGAGGGCTAATTCTTTCCCCCATGATAAAAAGCCTTCTCTTGCCACCGAAAAACCTCACAGGGGAGCATTTGCAAGTGTTTGGCACCATTTTTGAGTAAACTGCAGAATGTCAGATTTTTGCTGAAATTGTGACCGCGCCGCTTAGGGATTTTTTCAAATGAAGGTTTTTCCGCAAGTTCCGTCGTCGAGGGCTAATTCTTTTTCCGATGATAAAAGCTCTTCTGTTTCCACCGAAAAACCTCTCAGGGGAGCATTTGCAAGAGTTTGGCACCATTTTTGAGTAAACTGCAGAACGTCAGATTTTTGCTGAAATTGTGACCGCGTGGCTCAGGGATTTTTTCAAATGAAGGTTTTTCCGCAAGTTCCGTCGTCGAGGGCTAATTCTTTTTCCGATGATAAAAACCCTTCTGTTTCCACCAAAAAACCTCTCAGGGGAGCATTTGCAACAGTTTGGCAACATTTTTGAGTAAACTGCAGAATGTCAGATTTTTGCTGAAATTGTGCCCACGCGGCTTAGGGATTTTTTCAAATGAAGGTTTTTCCGCAAATTCAGTCATCGAGGGCTAATTCTTTTTCCGATGATGAAAACCCTTCTGTTTCCACCGAGAAAACCTCTCAGGGAGCCTTTGCAACAGTTTGGCATTATTTTTGAGAGAATTGCAGAATGTCAGATTTTTGCTGAAATTGTGACCGCGCGGCTTAGGGATTTTTTCAAATGAAGGTTTTTCCGCAAGTTCAGTCGTCGAGGGCTAATTCTTTTTCCGATGATACGAAACCTTCTGTTTCCACCGAAAAACCTCTCAGGGGAGCATTTGCAAGAGTTTTGCACCATTTTTGAGAGAATTGCAGAACGTCAGATTTTGCTGAAATTGTGACCGCGCGGCTTAGGGATTTTTTCAAAAAAAGGTTTTCCCGCAAGTTCCGTCGTGGAGGGCTAATTGTTTCCCCATGATAAAAAGGCTTCTCTTTCCACCGAAAAACCTCTCAGGGGAGCATTTGCAAGTGTTTGGCACCGTTTTTGAGAGAATTGCAGAAAGTCAGATTTTTCCTGAAATTGTGACCGCGCGGTTTAGGGATTTTTTCAAAAAAAGGTTTTTCCGCAGATTCAGTCGTCGAGGGCTAATTCCTTTTCCGGTGATAAAAACTCTTCTGTTTCCACAGAGGACCTCTCAGGGAGCATTTGCAAGAGTTTTGGCACCATTTTTGAGAGAATTGCAGAACGTCAGATTTTTACTGAAATTGTGACCACGCGGCTTAGGGATTTTTTCAAATGAAGGTTTTTCCGCAAGTTCCGTCGTCAAGGGCTAATTCCTTTTCCGGTGATAAAAACTCTTCTGTTTCCACAGAGAGACCTCTCAGGGAGCATTTGCAAGAGTTTGGCACCATTTTTGAGAGAATTGCAGAACGTCAGATTTTTTACTGAAATTGTGACCACGCGGCTTAGGGATTTTTTTCCCAAGAACGTTTTTCCGCAAGTTCAGTCGTCGAGGGCTAATTCTTTTTCTGATGATAAAAACCTTTCTCTTTCCACCGAAAAGTCTCTCAGGGGAGCATTTGCAACAGTTTGGCACCATTTTTGAGAGAATTGCAGAGCGTCAGATTTTTGCTGAAATTGTGACCACGCGGCTTAGGGATTTTTTCAAATGAAGGTTTTTCCGCAAGTTCCGTCGTCAAGGGCTAATTCTTTTTCCGATGATAAAACCCTTCTGTTTCCACCAAAAAACCTATCAGGGGAGCATTTGCAACAGTTTGGCACCATTTTTGAGTAAACTGCAGAATGTCAGATTTTTGCTGAAATTGTGCCCGCGCGGCTTAGGGATTTTTTCAAAAGAAGGTTTTTCCGCAAATTCAGTCATCGATGGCTAATTCTTTTTCCGATGATGAAAACCCTTCTGTTTCCACCGAGAAACCTCTCAGGGAGCATTTGCAAGAGTTTGGCACCATTTTTGAGAGAATTGCAGAACGTCAGATTTTTGCTGAAATTGTGACTGCGCGGCTTAGGGATTTTTTTCCAAAGAACGTTTTCCGCAAGTTCAGTCGTTGAGGGCTAATTCTTTTTCTGATGATAAAAACCTTTCTCTTTCCACCGAATAGTATCTCAGGGGAGCATTTGCAACAGTTTGGCACTATTTTTGAGAGAATTGCAGAGCGTCAGATTTTTGCTGAAATTGTGACCGCGCCGCTTAGTGATTTTTTTCAAATGAAAGTTTTTCCTCAAGTTTCAGTCGTTGAGGGCTAATTCTTTCCCCCATGATAAAAGCCTTCTCTTTCCACCGAAAAACCTCACAGGGGAGCATTTGCAAGTGTTTGGCACCATTTTTGAGTAAACTGCAGAATGTCAGATTTTTGCTGAAATTGTGACCGCGCGGCTTAGGGATTTTTTCAAAAGAAGGTTTTTCCGCAAGTTCCGTCGTCGAGGGCTAATTCTTTTTCCGATGATAAAAGCTCTTCTGTTTCCACCGAAAAACCTCTCAGGGGAGCATTTGCAAGAGTTTGGCACCATTTTTGAGTAAACTGCACAATGTCAGATTTTTGCTGAAATTGTGACCGCGCGGCTTAGGGATTTTTTCAAATGAAGGTTTTTCCGCAAGTTCCGTCGTCGAGGGCTAATTCTTTTTCCGATGATAAAAACCCTTCTGTTTCCACCAAAAAACCTCTCCGGGGAGCATTTGCAACAGTTTGGCACCATTTTTGAGTAAACTGCAGAATGTCAGATTTTTGCTGAAATTGTGCCCGCGCGGCTTAGGGATTTTTTCAAAAGAAGGTTTTTCCGCAAATTCAGTCATCGAGGGCTAATTCTTTTTCCGATGATGAAAACCCTTCTGTTTCCACCGAGAATCCTCTCAGGGAGCATTTCCAAGAGTTTGGCACCATTTTTGAGAGAATTGCAGAACGTCAGATTTTTGCTGAAATTGTGACCGCGCGGCTTAGGGATTTTTTCAAAAAAAGGTTTTTCCGCAAGCTCAGTCGTCGATGGCTAATTCTTTTTCTGCTGATAAAAAGCCTTCTGTTTCCACCAAAAAACCTCTCAGGGGAGCATTTGCAAAAGATTGGCATCATTTTTGAGAGAATTGCAGAATGTCCGATTTTTGCTGTAATTGTGACAAAAGGCAGCCTCTTAGGGATTTTTTCAAAAAAAGGTTTTTCCCCAAGTTCAGTCGTTGAGGGCTAATTCTTTTTCCGATGATACAAAACCTTCTGTTTCCACCGAAAAACCTCTCAGGGGAGCATTTGCAACAGATTGGCATCATTTTTGAGAGAATTGCAGAATGTCCGATTTTTGCTGAAATTGTGACCGCGCCGCTTAGGGATTTTTTCAAAAAAATGTTTTTCCGCAAGTTCAGTCGTCGAGGGCTAATGCTTTTTCCGATAATAGAAACCCTTCTGTTTCCACCGAGAGACCTCTCAGGGAGCATTTGCAGGAGTTTGGCACCATTTTTGAGAGAATTGCAGAACGTCAGATTTTTGCTGAAATTGTGACCGCGCGGCTTAGGGATTTTTTCAAAAAAAGGTTTTTCCCCAAGTTCAGTCGTCGAGGGCTAATTCCTTTTCCGATGATAAAAACTCTTCTGTTTCCACCGAAAAACCTCTCAGGGGAGCATTTGCAAGAGTTTTGCACCATTTTTGAGTGAATTCCAGAACGTCAGATTTTTGCTGAAATTGTGACCGCGCGCCTTTGGGATTTTTTCAAAATGTTTTTTCCGCAAGTTCTATCGTCGAGGGCTAATTCTTTTCCCGATGATAAAAAGCCTTCTGTTTCCACCGAAAAACCTCTCAGTGGAGCATTTGCAACAGTTTGGCACCATTTTTGAGAGAATTGCAGAATGTCAGATTTTTTCTGAAACTGTGACCGCGCGGCTTAGGGATTTTTTCAAAAAAAGGTTTTTCCGCAAATTCAGTCGTCGAGGGCTAATTCTTTTTCCGATGAGAAAAACTCTTCTGTTTCCACCGAGAGACCTCTCAGGGAGCATTTGCAAGAGTTTGGCACCATTTTTGAGAGAATTGCAGAACGTCAGATTTTTGCTGAAATTGTGACCGCGCGGCTTAGGGATTTTTTCAGAAAAAGTTGTTCAGACGTCGAGGGCTAATTCTGTTTTCGATGAGAAAAACCCATCTATTTCCATTAAAAAAACTTTCAGGGGATCGTTTGCAACATTTTGGCACCATTTTTGAGTGAATTCCAGAACGTCAGATTTTTGCTGAAATTGTGACCGCGCGGCTTAGGGATTTTTTTTTTTTAAAGTTGTTCAGATTTCGAGGGCTAATTCTGTTTTTGATGATAAAAACCCATCTGTTTCCACCGAAAAACCTTTGAGGGGATTGTTTGCAACAGTTTGGTACCATTTTTGAGTGAATTCCAGAACGTCAGATTTTTGCTAAAATTGTGACCGCGCGGCTTAGGGATTTTTTTCAGAAAAAGTTGTTCAGACGTCGAGAGCTAATTCTGTTTTCGATGAGAAAAACCCATCTATTTCCACCCAAAAAACTTTCAGGGGATCGTTTGCAACAGTTTGGCACCATTTTTGAGTGAATTCCAGAACGTCAGATTTCTGCTGAAATTGTGACCGCGCGGCTTAGGGATTTTTTCAAAAAAAGTTGCTCAGACGTCGAGAGATAATTCTGTTTCTGATGAGAAAAACACACCAGTTTCCACTGAAAAACCTTTGAGGGGATTGTTTGCAACAGTTTGGCACCATTTTTGAGTGAATTCCAGAACGTCAGATTTTTGCTGAAATTGTGACCGCGCGGCTTAGGGATTTTTTCAGAAAAAAGTTGTTCAGACATCGAGGGCTAATTCTGTTTTTCATGAGAAAAACTCATCTCTTTCCACCAAAAAGGCTTTCAGGGGATCGTTTGCAACAGTTTGGCACCATTTTTGAGGGAATTCCAGAACGTCAGATTTTTGCTGAAATTGTGACCGCGCGGCTTAGGGATTTTTTCAAAAAAAGTTGTTCAGACGTCGAGAGCTAATTCTGTTTCCGATGAGAAAAACACACCAGTTTCCACAGAAAAACCTTTCAGGGGATCGTTTGCAACAATTTAGCACCTTTTTTGAGTGAATTCCAGAACGTCAGAATTTTGCTGTAATTGTGACCGCGAGGCTTAGGGATTTTTTCAAAAAAAGTTGCTCAGACGTCGAAAGCTAATTCTGTTTCCGATGAGAAAAACACACCAGTTTCCACCGAAAAACCTTTCAGGGGATCGTTTGCAACAGTTTGGCACCATTTTTGAGTGAATTCCAGAACGTCAGATTTTTGCTGAAATTGTGACCGCGCGGCTTAGGGATTTTTTCAAAAAAAGTTGTTCAGACGTCGAGGGCTAATTCTGTTTCCGATGAGAAAAACCCATCTGTTTCCACCGAAAAACCTTTCAGGGGATTGTTTGCAACAGTTTGGCACCATTTTTGAGTGAATTCCAGAACGTCAGATTTTTGCTGAAATTGTGACCGCGCGGCTTAGGGATTTTTTCAAAAAAAGTTGCTAAGACGTCGAGAGCTAATTCTGTTTCCGATGAGAAAAACACACCATTTTCCACCGAAAAACCTTTCAGGGGATCGTTTGCAACAGTTTGGCACCATTTTTGAGTGAATTCCAGAACGTCAGATTTTTGCTGAAATTGTGACCGCGCGGCTTAGGGATTTTTTCAGAAAAAGTTGTTCAGACGTCGAGGGCTAATTCTGTTTCCAATGAGAGAAACCCATCTGTTTCCACCGAAAAACCTTTCAGGGGATTGTTTGCAACAGTTTGGCACCATTTTTGAGTGAATTCCAGAACGTCAGATTTTTGCTGAAATTGTGACCGCGCGGCTTAGGGATTTTTTCAGAAAAAGTTGGTCAGACGTCGAGGGCTAATTCTGTTTCCGATGAGAAAAACCCATCTGTTTCCACAAAAAACCTTTCAGGGGTTCGTTTGCAACAGTTTGGCACCATTTTTGAGTGAATTCCAGAACGTCAGATTTTTGCTGAAATTGTGACCGCGCGGCTTAGGGATTTTTTCAGAAAAAGTTGTTCAGACGTCGAGGGCTAATTCTGTTTCCGATGATAAAAACCCATCTGTTTCCACCGAAAAACCTTTCAGGGGATCGTTTGCAACAATTTGGCACCATTTTTGAGTGAATTCCAGAACGTCAGATTTTTGCTGAAATTGTGACCGCGCGGCTTAGGGATTTTTTCAAAAAAAGTTGCTCAGACGTCGAGAGCTAATTCTGTTTCCGATGAGAAAAACACACCACTTTCCACCGAAAAACCTTTCAGGGGATTGTTTGCAACAGTTTGGCACCATTTTTGAGTGAATTCCAGAACGTCAGTTTTTTGCTGAAATTGTGACCGCGCGGCTTAGGGATTTTTTTTTTTAAAAGTTGTTCAGATTTCGAGGGCTAATTCTGTTTTTGATGATAAAAACCCATCTGTTTCCACCGAAAAACCTTTCAGGGGATTGTTTGCAACAGTTTGGCACCATTTTTGAGTGAATTCCAGAACGTCAGATTTTTGCTAAAATTGTGACCGCGCGGCTTAGGGATTTTTTCAGAAAAAGTTGTTCAGATGTCGAGGGCTAATTCTGTTTTCGATGAGAAAAACCCATCTATTTCCACCAAAAAAACTTTCAGGGGATCGTTTGCAACAGTTTGGCACCATTTTTGAGTGAATTCCAGAACGTCAGATTTCTGCTGAAATTGTGACCGCGCGGCATAGGGATTTTTTCAGAAAAAAGTTGTTCAGACGTCGAGAGCTAATTCTGTTTCCGATGAGAAAAACACACCAGTTTCCACCGAAAAACCTTTCAGGGGATCATTTGCAACAGTTTGGCACCATTTTTGAGAGAATTGCAGAACGTCAGATTTTTGCTGAAATTGTGACCGCGCGGCATAGGGATTTTTTCAGAAAAAAGTTGTTCAGACGTCGAGGGCTAATTCTGTTTTTGATGAGAAAAACCCATCTGTTTCCACCAAAAAAACTTTCAGGGGATCGTTTGCAACAGTTTGGCACCATTTTGGAGTGAATTCCAGAACGTCAGATTTCTGCTGAAATTGTGACCGCGCGGCTTAGGGATTTTTTCAAAAAAATATTTCTCCGCAATTTCAGACATCGAGGGTTAATTCTGTTTCCGATGATAAAAATCCATCCGTTTCCACCGAAAAACCTTTCAGGGGTTCGTTTGCAGCAGTTTGGCACCATTTTTGAGTGAATTCCAGAACGTCAGATTTTTGCTGAAATTGTGACTGCGCGGCTTAGGGATTTTTTCAGAAAAAGGTTTTCCCGCAAGTTCCGTCGTGGAGGGCTAATTATTTCCCCATGATAAAAAGGCTTCTCTTTCCACCGAGAAACCTCTCAGGGGAGCATTTGCAAGTGTTTGGCACCGTTTTTGAGAGAATTGCAGAAAGTCAGATTTTTGCTGAAATTGTGACCGCGCGGCTTAGGGATTTTTTCAAAAAAAGGTTTTTCCGCAGATTCAGTCGTCGAGGGCTAATTCCTTTTCCGGTGATAAAAACTCTTCTGTTTCCACAGAGAGACCTCTCAGGGAGCATTTGCAAGAGTTTGGCACCATTTTTGAGAGAATTGCAGAACGTCAGATTTTTGCTGAAATTGTGACCGCGCGGCTTAGGGATTTTTTCAAAAAAAGGTTTTTCCCCAAGTTCAGTCGTCGAGGGCTAATTCCTTTTCCGATGATAAAAACTCTTCTGTTTCCACCGAAAAACCTCTCAGGGGAGCATTTGCAAGAGTTTTGCACCATTTTTGACAGAATTGCAGAACGTCAGATTTTTGCTGAAATTGTTACCGCGCGGCTTAGGGATTTTTTCAAAAAAAGGTTTTTCTGCAAGTTCAGTCGTCGAGGGCTAATTCATTTTCTGATGATAAAAACCCTTCTCTTTCCACCGAAAAGTCTCTCAGGGGAGCATTTGCAACGGTTTGGCACCATTTTTGAGAGAATTGCAGAACGTCAGATTTTTGCTGAAATTGTGACCGCGCACCTTAGGGATTTTTTCAAAAAAAGGTTTTTCCGCAAGTTCAGTCGTCGAGGGCTAATTCCTTTTCCGGTGATAAAAATTCTTCTGTTTCCACCGAAAAACCTCTCAGGGGAGCATTTGCAAGAGTTTTGCACCATTTTTGAGAGAATTGCAGAACGTCAGATTTTTGCTGAAATTGTGACCGCGTGGCTTAGGGATTTTTTCAAATGAAGGTTTTTCCGCAAGTTCCGTCGTCGAGGGCTAATTCTTTTTCCGATGATAAAAACCCTTCTGTTTCCACCAAAAAACCTCTCAGGGGAGCATTTGCAACAGTTTGGCACCATTTTTGAGTAAACTGCAGAATGTCAGATTTTTGCTGAAATTGTGCCCACGCGGCTTAGGGATTTTTTCAAATGAAGGTTTTTCCGCAAATTCAGTCATCGAGGGCTAATTCTTTTTCCGATGATGAAAACCCTTCTGTTTCCACCGAGAAACCTCTCAGGGAGCATTTGCAACAGTTTGGCATTATTTTTGAGAGAATTGCAGAATGTCAGATTTTTGCTGAAATTGTGACCGCGCGGCTTAGGGATTTTTTCAAATGAAGGTTTTTCCGCAAGTTCAGTCGTCGAGGGCTAATTCTTTTTCCGATGATACGAAACCTTCTGTATCCACCGAAAAACCTCTCAGGGGAGCATTTGCAAGAGTTTTGCACCATTTTTGAGAGAATTGCAGAACGTCAGATTTTTGCTGAAATTGTGACCGCGCGGCTTAGGGATTTTTTCAAAAAAAGGTTTTCCCGCAAGTTCCGTCGTGGAGGGCTAATTGTTTCCCCATGATAAAAAGGCTTCTCTTTCCACCGAAAAACCTCTCAGGGGAGCATTTGCAAGTGTTTGGCACCGTTTTTGAGAGAATTGCAGAAAGTCAGATTTTTCCTGAAATTGTGACCGCGCGGTTTAGGGATTTTTTCAAAAAAAGGTTTTTCCGCAGATTCAGTCGTCGAGGGCTAATTCCTTTTCCGGTGATAAAAACTCTTCTGTTTCCACAGAGAGACCTCTCAGGGAGCATTTGCAAGAGTTTGGCACCATTTTTGAGAGAATTGCAGAACGTCAGATTTTTACTGAAATTGTGACCACGCGGCTTAGGGATTTTTTCAAATGAAGGTTTTTCCGCAAGTTCCGTCGTCAAGGGCTAATTCCTCTTCCGGTGATAAAAACTCTTCTGTTTCCACAGAGAGACCTCTCAGGGAGCATTTGCAAGAGTTTGGCACCATTTTTGAGAGAATTGCAGAACGTCAGATTTTTACTGAAATTGTGACCACGCGGCTTAGGGATTTTTTTCCAAAGAACGTTTTTCCGCAAGTTCAGTCGTCGAGGGCTAATTCTTTTTCTGATGATAAAAACCTTTCTCTTTCCACCGAAAAGTCTCTCAGGGGAGCATTTGCAACAGTTTGGCACCATTTTTGAGAGAATTGCAGAGCGTCAGATTTTTGCTGAAATTGTGACCACGCGGCTTAGGGATTTTTTCAAATGAAGGTTTTTCCGCAAGTTCCGTCGTCAAGGGCTAATTCTTTTTCCGATGATAAAAACCCTTCTGTTTCCACCAAAAAACCTATCAGGGGAGCATTTGCAACAGTTTGGCCCCATTTTTGAGTAAACTGCAGAATGTCAGATTTTTGCTGAAATTGTGCCCGCGCGGCTTAGGGATTTTTTCAAAAGAAGGTTTTTCCGCAAATTCAGTCATCGATGGCTAATTCTTTTTCCGATGATGAAAACCCTTCTGTTTCCACCGAGAAACCTCTCAGGGAGCATTTGCAAGAGTTTGGCACCATTTTTGAGAGAATTGCAGAACGTCAGATTTTTGCTGAAATTGTGACCGCGCGGCTTAGGGATTTTTTCAAAAGAAGGTTTTTCCGCAAATTCAGTCATCGATGGCTAATTCTTTTTCCGATGATGAAAACCCTTCTGTTTCCACCGAGAAACCTCTCAGGGAGCATTTGCAAGAGTTTGGCACCATTTTTGAGAGAATTGCAGAACGTCAGATTTTTGCTGAAATTGTGACCGCGCGGCTTAGGGATTTTTTCAAAAAAAGGTTTTTCCGCAGATTCAGTCGTCGAGGGCTAATTCCTTTTCCGGTGATAAAAACTCTTCTGTTTCCACAGAGAGACCTCTCAGGGAGCATTTGCAAGAGTTTGGCACCATTTTTGAGAGAATTGCAGAACGTCAGATTTTTGCTGAAATTGTGACCGCGCCGGCTTGGGGATTTTTTTCCAAAGAACGTTTTTCCGCAAGTTCAGTCGTTGAGGGCTAATTCTTTTTCCGATGATACAAAACCTTCTCTTTCCACCGAAAAACCTCACAGGGGAGCATTTGCAAGTGTTTGGCACCATTTTTGAGTAAACTGCAGAATGTCAGATTTTTGCTGAAATTGTGACCGCGCGGCTTAGGGATTTTTTCAAAAGAAGGTTTTTCCGCAAGTTCCGTCGTCGAGGGCTAATTCTTTTTCCGATGATAAAAGCTCTTCTGTTTCCACCGAAAAACCTCTCAGGGGAGCATTTGCAAGAGTTTGGCACCATTTTTGAGTAAACTGCACAATGTCAGATTTTTGCTGAAATTGTGACCGCGCGGCTTAGGGATTTTTTCAAATGAAGGTTTTCCGCAAGTTCCGTCGTCGAGGGCTAATTCTTTTTCCGATGATAAAAACCCTTCTGTTTCCACCAAAAAACCTCTCCGGGGAGCATTTGCAACAGTTTGGCACCATTTTTGAGTAAACTGCAGAATGTCAGATTTTTGCTGAAATTGTGCCCGCGCGGCTTAGGGATTTTTTCAAAAGAAGGTTTTTCCGCAAATTCAGTCATCGAGGGCTAATTCTTTTTCCGATGATGAAAACCCTTCTGTTTCCACCGAGAATCCTCTCAGGGAGCATTTCCAAGAGTTTGGCACCATTTTTGAGAGAATTGCAGAACGTCAGATTTTTGCTGAAATTGTGACCGCGCGGCTTAGGGATTTTTTCAAAAAAAGGTTTTTCCGCAAGCTCAGTCGTCGATGGCTAATTCTTTTTCTGCTGATAAAAAGCCTTCTGTTTCCACCAAAAAACCTCTCAGGGGAGCATTTGCAAAAGATTGGCATCATTTTTGAGAGAATTGCAGAATGTCCGATTTTTGCTGTAATTGTGACATAAGGCAGCCTCTTAGGGATTTTTTCAAAAAAAGGTTTTTCCCCAAGTTCAGTCGTTGAGGGCTAATTCTTTTTCCGATGATACAAAACCTTCTGTTTCCACCGAAAAACCTCTCAGGGGAGCATTTGCAACAGATTGGCATCATTTTTGAGAGAATTGCAGAATGTCCGATTTTTGCTGAAATTGTGACCGCGCCGCTTAGGGATTTTTTCAAAAAAATGTTTTTCCGCAAGTTCAGTCGTCGAGGGCTAATGCTTTTTCCGATAATAGAAACCCTTCTGTTTCCACCGAGAGACCTCTCAGGGAGCATTTGCAGGAGTTTGGCACCATTTTTGAGAGAATTGCAGAACGTCAGATTTTTGCTGAAATTGTGACCGCGCGGCTTAGGGATTTTTTCAAAAAAAGGTTTTTCCCCAAGTTCAGTCGTCGAGGGCTAATTCCTTTTCCGATGATAAAAACTCTTCTGTTTCCACCGAAAAACCTCTCAGGGGAGCATTTGCAACAGTTTGGCACCATTTTTGAGAGAATTGCAGAATGTCAGATTTTTTCTGAAACTGTGACCGCGCGGCGTAGGGATTTTTTCAAAAAAAGGTTTTTCCGCAAATTCAGTCGTCGAGGGCTAATTCTTTTTCCGATGAGAAAAACTCTTCTGTTTCCACCGAGAGACCTCTCAGGGAGCATTTGCAAGAGTTTGGCACCATTTTTGAGAGAATTGCAGAACGTCAGATTTTTGCTGAAATTGTGACCGCGCGGCTTAGGGATTTTTTCAGAAAAAGTTGTTCAGACGTCGAGGGCTAATTCTGTTTTCGATGAGAAAAACCCATCTATTTCCATTAAAAAAACTTTCAGGGGATCGTTTGCAACATTTTGGCACCATTTTTGAGTGAATTCCAGAACGTCAGATTTTTGCTGAAATTGTGACCGTGCGGCTTAGGGATTTTTTTTTTTAAAAGTTGTTCAGATTTCGAGGGCTAATTCTGTTTTTGATGATAAAAACCCATCTGTTTCCACCGAAAAACCTTTGAGGGGATTGTTTGCAACAGTTTGGTACCATTTTTGAGTGAATTCCAGAACGTCAGATTTTTGCTAAAATTGTGACCGCGCGGCTTAGGGATTTTTTCAGAAAAAGTTGTTCAGACGTCGAGAGCTAATTCTGTTTTCGATGAGAAAAACCCATCTATTTCCACCAAAAAAACTTTCAGGGGATCGTTTGCAACAGTTTGGCACCATTTTTGAGTGAATTCCAGAACGTCAGATTTCTGCTGAAATTGTGACCGCGCGGCTTAGGGATTTTTTCAAAAAAAGTTGCTCAGACGTCGAGAGATAATTCTGTTTCTGATGAGAAAAACACACCAGTTTCCACCGAAAAACCTTTCAGGGGATCGTTTGCAACAGTTTGGCACCATTTTTGAGTGAATTCCAGAACGTCAGATTTTTGCTGATATTGTGACCGCGCGGCTTAGGGATTTTTTCAGAAAAAAGTTGTTCAGACATCGAGGGCTAATTCTGTTTTTCATGAGAAAAACTCATCTCTTTCCACCAAAAAGGCTTTCAGGGGATCGTTTGCAACAGTTTGGCACCATTTTTGAGGGAATTCCAGAACGTCAGATTTTTGCTGAAATTGTGACCGTGCGGCTTAGGGATTTTTTCAGAAAAGTTGTTCAGACGTCGAGGCCTAATTCTGTTTCCGATGATAAAAACCCATCTGTTTCCACCGAAAAACCTTTCAGGGGTTCGTTTGCAACAGTTTGGCACCATTTTTGAGTGAATTCCAGAACGTCAGATTTTTGCTGAAATTGTGACCGCGCGGCTTAGGGATTTTTTCAAAAAAAGTTGTTCAGACGTCGAGAGCTAATTCTGTTTCCGATGAGAAAAACACACCAGTTTCCACCGAAAAACCTTTCAGGGGATCGTTTGCAACAATTTAGCACCTTTTTTGAGTGAATTCCAGAACGTCAGAATTTTGCTGTAATTGTGACCGCGCGGCTTAGGGATTTTTTCAAAAAAAGTTGCTCAGACGTCGAAAGCTAATTCTGTTTCCGATGAGAAAAACACACCAGTTTCCACCGAAAAACCTTTCAGGGGATCGTTTGCAACAGTTTGGCACCATTTTTGAGTGAATTCCAGAACGTCAGATTTTTGCTGAAATTGTGACCGCGCGGCTTAGGGATTTTTTCAAAAAAAGTTGTTCAGACGTCGAGGGCTAATTCTGTTTCCGATGAGAAAAACCCATCTGTTTCCACCGAAAAACCTTTCAGGGGATTGTTTGCAACAGTTTGGCACCATTTTTGAGTGAATTCCAGAACGTCAGATTTTTGCTGAAATTGTGACCACGCGGCTTAGGGATTTTTTCAAAAAAAGTTGCTAAGACGTCGAGAGCTAATTCTGTTTCCGATGAGAAAAACACACCATTTTCCACCGAAAAACCTTTCAGGGGATCGTTTGCAACAGTTTGGCACCATTTTTGAGTGAATTCCAGAACGTCAGATTTTTGCTGAAATTGTGACCGCGCGCCTTAGGGATTTTTTCAGAAAAAGTTGTTCAGACGTCGAGGGCTAATTCTGTTTCCAATGAGAGAAACCCATCTGTTTCCACCGAAAAACCTTTCAGGGGATTGTTTGCAACAGTTTGGCACCATTTTTGAGTGAATTCCAGAACGTCAGATTTTTGCTGAAATTGTGACCGCGCGGCTTAGGGATTTTTTCAGAAAAAGTTGGTCAGACGTCGAGGTCTAATTCTGTTTCCGATGAGAAAAACCCATCTGTTTCCACAAAAAACCTTTCAGGGGTTCGTTTGCAACAGTTTGGCACCATTTTTGAGTGAATTCCAGAACGTCAGATTTTTGCTGAAATTGTGACCGCGCGGCTTAGGGATTTTTTCAGAAAAAGTTGTTCAGACGTCGAGGGCTAATTCTGTTTCCGATGATAAAAACCCATCTGTTTCCACCGAAAAACCTTTCAGGGGATCGTTTGCAACAATTTAGCACCATTTTTGAGTGAATTCCAGAACGTCAGATTTTTGCTGAAATTGTGACCGCGCGGCTTAGGGATTTTTTCAAAAAAAGTTGCTCAGACGTCGAGAGCTAATTCTGTTTCCGATGAGAAAAACACACCACTTTCCACCGAAAAACCTTTCAGGGGATTGTTTGCAACAGTTTGGCACCATTTTTGAGTGAATTCCAGAACGTCAGTTTTTTGCTGAAATTGTGACCGCGCGGCTTAGGGATTTTTTTTTTAAAAAGTTGTTCAGATTTCGAGGGCTAATTCTGTTTTTGATGATAAAAACCCAACTGTTTCCACAAAAAACCTTTCAGGGGTTCGTTTGCAACAGTTTGGCACCATTTTTGAGTGAATTCCAGAACGTCAGATTTTTGCTGAAATTGTGACCGCGCGGCTTAGGGATTTTTTCAGAAAAAGTTGGTCAGACGTCGAGGGCTTAGGGATTTTTTCAAAAAAAGGTTTTTCCCCAAGTTCAGTCGTCGAGGGCTAATTCCTTTTCCGATGATAAAAACTCTTCTGTTTCCACCGAAAAACCTCTCAGGGGAGCATTTGCAAGAGTTTTGCACCATTTTTGACAGAATTGCAGAACGTCAGATTTTTGCTGAAATTGTTACCGCGCGGCTTAGGGATTTTTTCAAAAAAAGGTTTTTCTGCAAGTTCAGTCGTCGAGGGCTAATTCTTTTTCCGATGATAAAAACTCTTCTGTTTCCACCGAAAAACCTCTCCGGGGAGCATTTGCAAGAGTTTGGCACCATTTTTGAGTAAAGTGCAGATTGTCAGATTTTTGCTGAAACTGTGACCGCGCGGCTTAGGGATTTTTTTCCAAAGAACGATTTTCCGCAAGTTCAGTCGTCGAGGCTTCGTTCTTTTTCCGATGATAAAAACCCTTCTGTTTCCACCAAAAAACCTCTCAGGGGAGCATTTGCAACAGTTTGGCACCATTTTTGAGTAAACTGCAGAATGTCAGATTTTTGCTGAAATTGTGCCCGCGCGGCTTAGGGATTTTTTCAAAAAAAGGTTTTTCCGCAAGCTCAGTCGTCGATGGCTAATTCTTTTTCTGCTGATAAAAAGCCTTCTGTTTCCACCAAAAAACCTCTCAGGGGAGCACTTGCAACGGTTTGGCACCATTTTTGAGAGAATTGCAGAATATCAGATTTTTGTTGTAATTGTGACATAAGGCAGCCTCTTAGGGGTTTTTTCAAAAAAAGGTTTTCCCCCAAGTTCAGTCGTTGAGGGCTAATTCTTTTTCCGATGATACAAAACCTTCGGTTTCCACCGAAAAACCTCTCAGGGGAGCATTTGCAAGAGTTTGGCACCATTTTTGAGAGAATTGCAGAACGTCAGATTTTTGCTGAAATTGTGACCACGCGGCTTAGGGATTTTTTCAAAAAAAGGTTTTTCCCCAAGTTCAGTCGTCGAGGGCTAATTCCTTTTCCGATGATAAAAACTCTTCTGTTTCCACCGAAAAACCTCTCAGGGGAGCATTTGCAAGAGTTTTGCACCATTTTTGAGTGAATTCCAGAACGTCAGATTTTTGCTGAAATTGTGACCACGCGCCTTTGGGATTTTTTCAAAATGTTTTTTCCGCAAGTTCTATCGTCGAGGGCTAATTCTTTTCCCGATGATAAAAAGCCTTCTGTTTCCACCGAGAAACCTCTCAGTGGAGCATTTGCAACAGTTTGGCACCATTTTTGAGAGAATTGCAGAATGTCAGATTTTTTCTGAAACTGTGACCGCGCGGCTTAGGGATTTTTTCAAAAAAAGCTTTTTCCGCAAATTCAGTCGTCGAGGGCTAATTCTTTTTCCGATGAGAATAATTCTTCTGTTTCCACCGAGAGACCTCTCAGGGAGCATTTGCAAGAGTTTGGCACCATTTTTGAGTGAATTCCAGAACGTCAGATTTTTGCTGAAATTGTGACCGCGCGGCTTGGGGATTTTTACAAAAAAAGTTGCTAAGACGTTGAGAGCTAATTCTGTTTCCGATGAGAAAAACACACCAGTTTCCACCGAAAAACCTTTCAGGGGATCGTTTGCAACAGTTTGGCACCATTTTTGAGTGAATTCCAGAACGTCAGATTTTTGCTGAAATTGTGACCGCGCGGCTTAGGGATTTTTTCAGAAAAAGTTGTTCAGACGTCGAGGGGTAATTCTGTTTCCAATGAGAAAAACCCATCTGTTTCCCCCGAAAAACCTTTCAGGGGTTCGTTTGCAACAGTTTGGCACCATTTTTGAGTGAATTCCAGAATGTCAGATTTTTGCTGAAATTGTGACCGCGCGGCTTAGGGATTTTTTCAAAAAAAGTTGCTCAGACGTCGAGAGCTAATTCTGTTTCCGATGAGAAAAACACACCAGTTTCCACCGAAAAACCTTTCAGGGGATCGTTTGCAACAGTTTGGCACCATTTTTGAGTGAATTCCAGAACGTCAGATTTTTGCTGAAATTGTGACCGCGCGGCTTAGGGATTTTTTCAGAAAAAGTTGTTCAGACGTCGAGGGGTAATTCTGTTTCCAATGAGAAAAACCCATCTGTTTCCACCGAAAAACCTTTCAGGGGTTCGTTTGCAACAGTTTGGCACCATTTTTGAGTGAATTCCAGAACGTCAGATTTTTGCTGAAATTGTGACCGCGCGGCTTGGGGATTTTTACAAAAAAAGTTGCTAAGACGTTGAGAGCTAATTCTGTTTCCGATGAGAAAAACACACCAGTTTCCACCGAAAAACCTTTCAGGGGATCGTTTGCAACAGTTTGGCACCATTTTTGAGTGAATTCCAGAACGTCAGATTTTTGCTGAAATTGTGACCGCGCGGCTTAGGGATTTTTTCAGAAAAAGTTGTTCAGACGTCGAGGGGTAATTCTGTTTCCAATGAGAAAAACCCATCTGTTTCCACCGAAAAACCTTTCAGGGGTTCGTTTGCAACAGTTTGGCACCATTTTTGAGTGAATTCCAGAATGTCAGATTTTTGCTGAAATTGTGACCGCGCGGCTTAGGGATTTTTTCAAAAAAAGTTGTTCAGACGTCGAGGGCTAATTCTGTTTCCGATGAGAAAAACCCATCTGTTTCCACCGAAAAACCTTTCAGGGGATTGTTTGCAACAGTTTGGCACCATTTTTGAGTGAATTCCAGAACGTCAGATTTCTGCTGAAATTGTGACCGCGCGGCTTAGGGATTTTTTCAAAAAAATATTTCTCCGCAATTTCAGACGTCGAGGGTTAATTCTGTTTCCGATGATAAAAATCCATCCGTTTCCACCGAAAAACCTTTCAGGGGTTCGTTTGCAGCAGTTTGGCACCATTTTTGAGTGAATTCCAGAACGTCAGATTTTTGCTGAAATTGTGACCGCGCGGCTTAGGGATTTTTTCAGAAAAAGTTGTTCAGACGTCGAGGGCTAATTCTGTTTCCGATGATAAAAACCCATCTGTTTCCACCGAAAAACCTTTCAGGGGATCGTTTGCAACAATTTAGCACCATTTTTGAGTGAATTCCAGAACGTCAGATTTTTGCTGAAATTGTGACCGCGCGGCTTAGGGATTTTTTCAGAAAAAGTTGTTCAGACGTCGAGGGCTAATTCTGTTTCCGATGATAAAAACCCATCTGTTTCCACCGAAAAACCTTTCAGGGGATCGTTTGCAACAATTTAGCACCATTTTTGAGTGAATTCCAGAACGTCAGATTTTTGCTGAAATTGTGACCGCGCGGCTTAGGGATTTTTTCAAAAAAAGTTGCTCAGACGTCGAGAGCTAATTCTGTTTCCGATGAGAAAAACACACCAGTTTCCACCGAAAAACCTTTCAGGGGATCGTTTGCAACAGTTTGGCAACATTTTTGAGTGAATTCCAGAACGTCAGATTTTTGCTGAAATTGTGACCGCGCGGCTTAGGGATTTTTTCAGAAAAAGTTGTTCAGACGTCGAGGGGTAATTCTGTTTCCAATGAGAAAAACCCATCTGTTTCCACCGAAAAACCTTTCAGGGGTTCGTTTGCAACAGTTTGGCACCATTTTTGAGTGAATTCCAGAACGTCAGATTTTTGCTGAAATTGTGACCGCGCGGCTTGGGGATTTTTACAAAAAAAGTTGCTAAGACGTTGAGAGCTAATTCTGTTTCCGATGAGAAAAACACACCAGTTTCCACCGAAAAACCTTTCAGGGGATCGTTTGCAACAGTTTGGCACCATTTTTGAGTGAATTCCAGAACGTCAGATTTTTGCTGAAATTGTGACCGCGCGGCTTAGGGATTTTTTCAGACAAAGTTGTTCAGACGTCGAGGGCTAATTCTGTTTCCAATGAGAGAAACCCATCTGTTTCCACCGAAAAACCTTTCAGGGGATTGTTTGCAACAGTTTGGCACCATTTTTGAGTGAATTCCAGAACGTCAGATTTTTGCTGAAATTGTGACCGCGCGGCTTAGGGATTTTTTCAGAAAAAGTTGGTCAGACGTCGAGGGCTAATTCTGTTTCCGATGAGAAAAACCCATCTGTTTCCACCGAAAAACCTTTCAGGGGTTCGTTTGCAACAGTTTGGCACCATTTTTGAGTGAATTCCAGAACGTCAGATTTTTGCTGAAATTGTGACCGCGCGGCTTAGGGATTTTTTCAAAAAAAGTTGCTCAGACGTCGAGAGCTAATTCTGTTTCCAATGAGAAAAGCACACCAGTTTCCACCGAAAAACCTTTCAGGGGATCGTTTGCAACAGTTTGGCACCATTTTTGAGTGAATTCCAGAACGTCAGATTTTTGTTGAAATTGTGACCGCGCGGCTTAGGGATTTTTTCAGAAAAAGTTGCTCAGACGTCGAGAGCTAATTCTGTTTCCGATGAGAAAAACACACCAGTTTCCACCGAAAAACCTTTCAGGGGATCGTTTGCAACAGTTTGGCACCATTTTTGAGTGAATTCCAGAACGTCAGATTTTTGCTGAAATTGTGACCGCGCGGCTTAGGGATTTTTACAAAAAAAGTTGTTCAGACGTCGAGGGCTAATTCTGTTTCCGATGAGAAAAACCCATCTGTTTCCACCGAAAAACCTTTCAGGGGATTGTTTGCAACAGTTTGGCACCATTTTTGAGTGAATTCCAGAACGTCAGATTTTTGCTGAAATTGTGACCGCGCGGCTTAGGGATTTTTTCAAAAAAAGTTGTTCAGACGTCAAGAGCTAATTCTGTTTTCGATGAGAAAAGCACACCAGTTTCCACCGAAAAACCTTTCAGGGGATCGTTTGCAACAGTTTGGCACCATTTTTGAGTGAATTCCAGAACGTCAGATTTTTGTTGAAATTGTGACCGCGCGGCTTGGGGATTTTTTCAGAAAAAGTTGCTCAGACGTCGAGAGCTAATTCTGTTTCCGATGAGAAAAACACACCACTTTCCACCGAAAAACCTTTCAGGGGATCGTTTGCAACAGTTTGGCACCATTTTTGAGTGAATTCCAGAACGTCAGATTTTTGCTGAAATTGTGACCGCGCGGCTTAGGGATTTTTTCAAAAAAAGTTGTTCAGACGTCGAGGGCTAATTCTGTTTCCCATGATAAAAACCCATCTGTTTCCACCGAAAAACCTTTCAGGGGATTGTTTGCAACGGTTTGGCACCATTTTTGAGTGAATTCCAGAACGTCAGATTTTTGCTGAAATTGTGACCGCGCGGCTTAGGGATGTTTTCAAAAAAAGTTGCTCAGACGTCGAGAGCTAATTCTGTTTCCAATGAGAAAAGCACACCAGTTTCCACCGAAAAACCTTTCAGGGGACCGTTTGCAACATTTTGGCACCATTTTTGAGTGAATTCCAGAACGTCAGATTTTTGCTGAAATTGTGACCGCGCGGCTTAGGGATTTTTTTTTTTTAAAGTTGTTCAGATTTCGAGGGCTAATTCTGTTTTTGATGATAAAAACCCATCTGTTTCCACCGAAAAACCTTTGAGGGGATTGTTTGCAACAGTTTGGTACCATTTTTGAGTGAATTCCAGAACGTCAGATTTCTGCTAAAATTGTGACCGCGCGGCTTAGGGATTTTTTCAGAAAAAGTTGTTCAGACGTCGAGAGCTAATTCTGTTTTCGATGAGAAAAACCCATCTATTTCCACCAAAAAAACTTTCAGGGGATCGTTTGCAACAGTTTGGCACCATTTTTGAGTGAATTCCAGAACGTCAGATTTCTGCTGAAATTGTGACCGCGCGGCTTAGGGATTTTTTCAGAAAAAGTTGTTCAGACGTCGAGGGGTAATTCTGTTTCCAATGAGAAAAACCCATCTGTTTCCACCGAAAAACCTTTCAGGGGTTCGTTTGCAACAGTTTGGCACCATTTTTGAGTGAATTCCAGAATGTCAGATTTTTGCTGAAATTGTGACCGCGCGGCGTAGGGATTTTTTCAAAAAAAGTTGTTCAGACGTCGAGGGCTAATTCTGTTTCCGATGAGAAAAACCCATCTGTTTCCACCGAAAAACCTTTCAGGGGATTGTTTGCAACAGTTTGGCACCATTTTTGAGTGAATTCCAGAACGTCAGATTTCTGCTGAAATTGTGACCGCGCGGCTTAGGGATTTTTTCAAAAAAATATTTCTCCGCAATTTCAGACGTCGAGGGTTAATTCTGTTTCCGAAGATAAAAATCCATCCGTTTCCACCGAAAAACCTTTCAGGGGATCTTTTGCAACAATTTAGCACCATTTATGAGTGAATTCCAGAACGTCAGATTTTTGCTGAAATTGTGACCGCGCGGCTTAGGGATTTTTTCAAAAAAAGTTGCTCAGACGTCGAGAGCTAATTCTGTTTCCGATGAGAAAAACACACCAGTTTCCACCGAAAAACGTTTCAGGGGATCGTTTGCAACAGTTTGGCACCATTTTTGAGTGAATTCCAGAACGTCAGATTTTTGCTGAAATTGTGACCGCGCGGCTTAGGGATTTTTTCAGAAAAAGTTGTTCAGACGTCGAGGGCTAATTCTGTTTCCGATGAGAAAAACCCATCTGTTTCCACCGAAAAACCTTTCAGGGGTTCGTTTGCAACAGTTTGGCACCATTTTTGAGTGAATTCCAGAACGTCAGATTTTTGCTGAAATTCTGACCGCGCGGCTTAGGGATTTTTTCAAAAAAATATTTCTCCGCAATTTCAGACGTCGAGGGTTAATTCTGTTTCCGATGATAAAAATCCATCCGTTTCCACCGAAAAACCTTTCAGGGGTTCGTTTGCAGCAGTTTGGCACCATTTTTGAGTGAATTCCAGAACGTCAGATTTTTGCTGAAATTGTGACCGCGCGGCTTAGGGATTTTTTCAGAAAAAGTTGTTCAGACGTCGAGGGCTAATTCTGTTTCCGATGATAAAAACCCATCTGTTTCCACCGAAAAACCTTTCAGGGGATCGTTTGCAACAATTTAGCACCATTTTTGAGTGAATTCCAGAACGTCAGATTTTTGCTGAAATTGTGACCGCGCGGCTTAGGGATTTTTTCAGAAAAAGTTGTTCAGACGTCGAGGGCTAATTCTGTTTCCGATGATAAAAACCCATCTGTTTCCACCGAAAAACCTTTCAGGGGATCGTTTGCAACAATTTAGCACCATTTTTGAGTGAATTCCAGAACGTCAGATTTTTGCTGAAATTGTGACCGCGCGGCTTAGGGATTTTTTCAAAAAAAGTTGCTCAGACGTCGAGAGCTAATTCTGTTTCCGATGAGAAAAACACACCAGTTTCCACCGAAAAACCTTTCAGGGGATCGTTTGCAACAGTTTGGCAACATTTTTGAGTGAATTCCAGAACGTCAGATTTTTGCTGAAATTGTGACCGCGCGGCTTAGGGATTTTTTCAGAAAAAGTTGTTCAGACGTCGAGGGGTAATTCTGTTTCCAATGAGAAAAACCCATCTGTTTCCACCGAAAAACCTTTCAGGGGTTCGTTTGCAACAGTTTGGCACCATTTTTGAGTGAATTCCAGAACGTCAGATTTTTGCTGAAATTGTGACCGCGCGGCTTGGGGATTTTTACAAAAAAAGTTGCTAAGACGTTGAGAGCTAATTCTGTTTCCGATGAGAAAAACACACCAGTTTCCACCGAAAAACCTTTCAGGGGATCGTTTGCAACAGTTTGGCACCATTTTTGAGTGAATTCCAGAACGTCAGATTTTTGCTGAAATTGTGACCGCGCGGCTTAGGGATTTTTTCAGACAAAGTTGTTCAGACGTCGAGGGCTAATTCTGTTTCCAATGAGAGAAACCCATCTGTTTCCACCGAAAAACCTTTCAGGGGATTGTTTGCAACAGTTTGGCACCATTTTTGAGTGAATTCCAGAACGTCAGATTTTTGCTGAAATTGTGACCGCGCGGCTTAGGGATTTTTTCAGAAAAAGTTGGTCAGACGTCGAGGGCTAATTCTGTTTCCGATGAGAAAAACCCATCTGTTTCCACCGAAAAACCTTTCAGGGGTTCGTTTGCAACAGTTTGGCACCATTTTTGAGTGAATTCCAGAACGTCAGATTTTTGCTGAAATTGTGACCGCGCGGCTTAGGGATTTTTTCAAAAAAAGTTGCTCAGACGTCGAGAGCTAATTCTGTTTCCAATGAGAAAAGCACACCAGTTTCCACCGAAAAACCTTTCAGGGGATCGTTTGCAACAGTTTGGCACCATTTTTGAGTGAATTCCAGAACGTCAGATTTTTGTTGAAATTGTGACCGCGCGGCTTAGGGATTTTTTCAGAAAAAGTTGCTCAGACGTCGAGAGCTAATTCTGTTTCCGATGAGAAAAACACACCAGTTTCCACCGAAAAACCTTTCAGGGGATCGTTTGCAACAGTTTGGCACCATTTTTGAGTGAATTCCAGAACGTCAGATTTTTGCTGAAATTGTGACCGCGCGGCTTAGGGATTTTTACAAAAAAAGTTGTTCAGACGTCGAGGGCTAATTCTGTTTCCGATGAGAAAAACCCATCTGTTTCCACCGAAAAACCTTTCAGGGGATTGTTTGCAACAGTTTGGCACCATTTTTGAGTGAATTCCAGAACGTCAGATTTTTGCTGAAATTGTGACCGCGCGGCTTAGGGATTTTTTCAAAAAAAGTTGTTCAGACGTCAAGAGCTAATTCTGTTTTCGATGAGAAAAGCACACCAGTTTCCACCGAAAAACCTTTCAGGGGATCGTTTGCAACAGTTTGGCACCATTTTTGAGTGAATTCCAGAACGTCAGATTTTTGTTGAAATTGTGACCGCGCGGCTTGGGGATTTTTTCAGAAAAAGTTGCTCAGACGTCGAGAGCTAATTCTGTTTCCGATGAGAAAAACACACCACTTTCCACCGAAAAACCTTTCAGGGGATCGTTTGCAACAGTTTGGCACCATTTTTGAGTGAATTCCAGAACGTCAGATTTTTGCTGAAATTGTGACCGCGCGGCTTAGGGATTTTTTCAAAAAAAGTTGTTCAGACGTCGAGGGCTAATTCTGTTTCCCATGATAAAAACCCATCTGTTTCCACCGAAAAACCTTTCAGGGGATTGTTTGCAACGGTTTGGCACCATTTTTGAGTGAATTCCAGAACGTCAGATTTTTGCTGAAATTGTGACCGCGCGGCTTAGGGATGTTTTCAAAAAAAGTTGCTCAGACGTCGAGAGCTAATTCTGTTTCCAATGAGAAAAGCACACCAGTTTCCACCGAAAAACCTTTCAGGGGACCGTTTGCAACATTTTGGCACCATTTTTGAGTGAATTCCAGAACGTCAGATTTTTGCTGAAATTGTGACCGCGCGGCTTAGGGATTTTTTTTTTTTAAAGTTGTTCAGATTTCGAGGGCTAATTCTGTTTTTGATGATAAAAACCCATCTGTTTCCACCGAAAAACCTTTGAGGGGATTGTTTGCAACAGTTTGGTACCATTTTTGAGTGAATTCCAGAACGTCAGATTTCTGCTAAAATTGTGACCGCGCGGCTTAGGGATTTTTTCAGAAAAAGTTGTTCAGACGTCGAGAGCTAATTCTGTTTTCGATGAGAAAAACCCATCTATTTCCACCAAAAAAACTTTCAGGGGATCGTTTGCAACAGTTTGGCACCATTTTTGAGTGAATTCCAGAACGTCAGATTTCTGCTGAAATTGTGACCGCGCGGCTTAGGGATTTTTTCAGAAAAAGTTGTTCAGACGTCGAGGGGTAATTCTGTTTCCAATGAGAAAAACCCATCTGTTTCCACCGAAAAACCTTTCAGGGGTTCGTTTGCAACAGTTTGGCACCATTTTTGAGTGAATTCCAGAATGTCAGATTTTTGCTGAAATTGTGACCGCGCGGCGTAGGGATTTTTTCAAAAAAAGTTGTTCAGACGTCGAGGGCTAATTCTGTTTCCGATGAGAAAAACCCATCTGTTTCCACCGAAAAACCTTTCAGGGGATTGTTTGCAACAGTTTGGCACCATTTTTGAGTGAATTCCAGAACGTCAGATTTCTGCTGAAATTGTGACCGCGCGGCTTAGGGATTTTTTCAAAAAAATATTTCTCCGCAATTTCAGACGTCGAGGGTTAATTCTGTTTCCGAAGATAAAAATCCATCCGTTTCCACCGAAAAACCTTTCAGGGGATCTTTTGCAACAATTTAGCACCATTTATGAGTGAATTCCAGAACGTCAGATTTTTGCTGAAATTGTGACCGCGCGGCTTAGGGATTTTTTCAAAAAAAGTTGCTCAGACGTCGAGAGCTAATTCTGTTTCCGATGAGAAAAACACACCAGTTTCCACCGAAAAACCTTTCAGGGGATCGTTTGCAACAGTTTGGCACCATTTTTGAGTGAATTCCAGAACGTCAGATTTTTGCTGAAATTGTGACCGCGCGGCTTAGGGATTTTTTCAGAAAAAGTTGTTCAGACGTCGAGGGCTAATTCTGTTTCCGATGAGAAAAACCCATCTGTTTCCACCGAAAAACCTTTCAGGGGTTCGTTTGCAACAGTTTGGCACCATTTTTGAGTGAATTCCAGAACGTCAGATTTTTGCTGAAATTGTGACCGCGCGGCTTAGGGATTTTTTCAAAAAAAGTTGCTCAGACGTCGAGAGCTAATTCTGTTTCCGATGAGAAAAGCACACCAGTTTCCACCGAAAAACCTTTCAGGGAATTGTTTGCAACAGTTTGGCACCATTTTTGAGTGAATTCCAGAACGTCAGATTTTTGCTGAAATTGTGACCGCGCGGCTTAGGGATTTTTTCAAAAAAAGTTGCTCAGACGTCGAGAGCTAATTCTGTTTCCGATGAGAAAAGCACACCAGTTTCCACCGAAAAACCTTTCAGGGGATCGTTTGCAACAGTTTGGCACCATTTTTGAGTGAATTCCAGAACGTCAGATTTTTGTTGAAATTGTGACCGCGCGGCTTAGGGATTTTTTCAGAAAAAGTTCCTCAGACGTCGAGAGCTAATTCTGTTTCCGATGAGAAAAACACACCACTTTCCACCGAAAAACCTTTCAGGGGATCGTTTGCAACAGTTTGGCACCATTTTTGAGTGAATTCCAGAACGTCAGATTTTTGCTGAAATTGTGACCGCGCGGCTTAGTGATTTTTTCAAAAAAAGTTGTTCAGACGTCGAGGGTTAATTCTGTTTCCAATGATAAAAACCCATCTGTTTCCACCGAAAAACCTTTCAGGGGATTGTTTGCAACAGTTTGGCACCATTTTTGAGTGAATTCCAGAACGTCAGATTTTTGCTGAAATTGTGACCGCGCGGCTTAGGGATGTTTTCAAAAAAAGTTGTTCAGACGTCGAGGGGTAATTCTGTTTCCAATGAGAAAAACCCATCTGTTTCCACCGAAAAACCTTTCAGGGGTTTGTTTGCAACAGTTTGGCACCATTTTTGAGTGAATTCCAGAACGTCAGATTTTTGCTGAAATTCTGACCGAGCGGCTTAGGGATTTTTTCAGAAAAAGTTGTTCAGACCTCGAGAGCTAATTCTGTTTCCGATGAGAAAAACACACCAGTTTCCACCGAAAAACCTTTCAGGGGATCGTTTGCAACAATTTAGCACCATTTTTGAGTGAATTCCAGAACGTCAGATTTTTGCTGAAATTGTGACCGCGCGGCTTAGGGATTTTTTCAAAAAAAGTTGTTCAGACGTCGAGGGCTAATTCTGTTTCCGATGAGAAAAACCCATCTGTTTCCACCGAAAAACCTTTCAGGGGATTGTTTGCAACAGTTTGGCACCATTTTTGAGTGAATTCCAGAACGTCAGATTTTTGCTGAAATTGTGACCGCGCGGCTTAGGGATTTTTTCAAAAAAAGTTGTTCAGACGTCGAGGGCTAATTCTGTTTCCCATGATAAAAACCCATCTGTTTCCACCGAAAAACCTTTCAGGGGATTGTTTGCAACAGTTTGGCACCATTTTTGAGTGAATTCCAGAACGTCAGATTTTTGCTGAAATTGTGACCGCGCGGCTTAGGGATGTTTTCAAAAAAAGTTGCTCAGACGTCGAGAGCTAATTCTGTTTCCAATGAGAAAAGCACACCAGTTTCCACCGAAAAACCTTTCAGGGGACCGTTTACAACAGTTTGGAACCATTTTTGAGTGAATTCCAGAACGTCAGATTTTTGCTGAAATTGTGACCGCGCGGCTTAGGGATTTTTTCAGAAAAAGTTGTTCAGACGTCGAGGGGTAATTCTGTTTCCAATGAGAAAAACCCATCTGTTTCCACCGAAAAACCTTTCAGGGGTTCGTTTGCAACAGTTTGGCACCATTTTTGAGTGAATTCCAGAACGTCAGATTTTTGCTGAAATTGTGACTGCGTGGCTTAGGGATTTTTTCAAAAAAAGTTGTTCAGACGTCGAGGGCTAATTCTGTTTCCGATGAGAAAAACCCATCTGTTTCCACCGAAAAACCTTTCAGGGGATTGTTTGCAACAGTTTGGCACCATTTTTGAGTGAATTCCAGAACGTCAGATTTTTGCTGAAATTGTGACCGCGCGGCTTAGGGATTTTTTCAAAAAAAGTTGCTCAGACGTCGAGAGCTAATTCTGTTTCCGATGAGAAAAGCACACCAGTTTCCACCGAAAAACCTTTCAGGGGATCGTTTGCAACAGTTTGGCACCATTTTTGAGTGAATTCTAGAACGTCAGATTTTTGTTGAAATTGTGACCGCGCGGCTTAGGGATTTTTTCAGAAAAAGTTCCTCAGACGTCGAGAGCTAATTCTGTTTCCGATGAGAAAAACACACCAGTTTCCACCGAAAAACCTTTCAGGGGATCGTTTGCAACAATTTAGCACCATTTTTGAGTAAATCCAGAATGTCAGATTTTTGCTGAAATTGTGACCGCGCGGCTTAGGGATTTTTTCAAAAAAAGTTGTTCAGACGTCGAGGGCTAATTCTGTTTCCGATGAGAAAAACCCATCTGTTTCCACCGAAAAACCTTTCAGGGGATTGTTTGCAACAGTTTGGCACCATTTTTGAGTGAATTCCAGAACGTCAGATTTTTGCTGAAATTGTGACCGCGCGGCTTAGGGATTTTTTCAAAAAAAGTTGTTCAGACGTCGAGGGCTAATTCTGTTTCCGATGAGAAAAACCCATCTGTTTCCACCGAAAAACCTTTCAGGGGATTGTTTGCAACAGTTTGGCACCATTTTTGAGTGAATTCCAGAACGTCAGATTTTTGCTGAAATTGTGATCGCGCGGCTTAGGGATTTTTTCAAAAAAAGTTGCTCAGACGTCGAGAGCTAATTCTGTTTCCGATGAGAAAAGCACACCAGTTTCCACCGAAAAACCTTTCAGGGGATCGTTTGCAACAGTTTGGCACCATTTTTGAGTGAATTCCAGAACGTCAGATTTTTGCTGAAATTGTGACCGCGCGGCTTAGGCATTTTTTCAGAAAAAGTTGGTCAGACGTCGAGGGCTAATTCTGTTTCCGATGAGAAAAACCCGTCTGTTTCCACCGAAAACCTTTCACGGGATCGTTTGCAACAGTTTGGCACCATTTTTGAGTGAATTCCAGAACGTCAGACTTTTGCTGAAATTGTGACCGCGCGGCTTAGTGATTTTTTCAAAAAAAAGTTGCTCAGACGTCGAGAGCTAATTCTGTTTCCGATGAGAAAAACACACCAGTTTCCACCGAAAAACCTGTCAGGGGATTGTTTGCAACAGTTTGGCACCATTTTTGAGTGAATTCCAGAACGTCAGATTTTTGCTGAAATTGTGACCGCGCGGCTTAGGGATTTTTTCAGAAAAAGTTGGTCAGACGTCGAGGGCTAATTCTGTTTCCCATGAGAAAAACCCGTCTGTTTCCACCGAAAACCTTTCAGGGGAACGTTTGCAACAGTTTGGCACCATTTTTGAGTGAATTCCGGAACGTCAGATTTTTGCTGAAATTGTGACCACGCGGCTTAGTGATTTTTTCAAAAAAAGTTGCTCAGACGTCGAGAGCTAATTCAGTTTCCGATGAGAAAAACACACCAGTTTCCACCGAAAAACCTTTCAGGGGATCGTTTGCAACAGTTTGGCACCATTTTTGAGTGAATTCCAGAACGTCAGATTTTTGCTGAAATTCTGACCGCGCGGCTTAGGGATTTTTTCAGAAAAAGTTGTTTAGACGTCGAGGGGTAATTCTGTTTCCAATGAGAAAAACCCATCTGTTTCCACCGAAAAACTTTCAGGGGTTCGTTTGCAACAGTTTGGCACCATTTTTGAGTGAATTCCAGAACGTCAGATTTTTGCTGAAATTGTGACCGCGCGGCTTAGGGATTTTTTCAAAAAAAGTTGTTCAGACGTCGAGAGCTAATTCTGTTTCTGATGAGAAAAACACACCACTTTCCACCGAAAAACATTTCAGGGGATCGTTTGCAACAGTTTGGCACCATTTTTGAGTGAATTCCAGAACGTCAGATTTTTGCTGAAATTCTGACCGAGCGGCTTAGGGATTTTGTCAGAAAAAGTTGTTCAGACGTCGAGGGCTAATTCTGTTTCCGATGAGAAAAACCCATCTGTTTCCACCGAAAAACCTTTCAGGGGTTCGTTTACAACAGTTTGGAACCATTTTTGAGTGAATTCCAGAACGTCAGATTTTTGCTGAAATTGTGACCGCGCGGCTTAGGGATTTTTTCAGAAAAAGTTGTTCAGACGTCGAGGGGTAATTCTGTTTCCAATGAGAAAAACCCATCTGTTTCCACCGAAAAACCTTTCAGGGGTTCGTTTGCAACAGTTTGGCACCATTTTTGAGTGAATTCCAGAACGTCAGATTTTTGCTGAAATTGTGACCGCGCGGCTTAGGGATTTTTTCAAAAAAAGTTGTTCAGACGTCGAGGGCTAATTCTGTTTCCGATGAGAAAAACCCATCTGTTTCCACCGAAAAACCTTTCAGGGAATTGTTTGCAACAGTTTGGCACCATTTTTGAGTGAATTCCAGAACGTCAGATTTTTGCTGAAATTGTGACCGCGCGGCTTAGGGATTTTTTCAAAAAAAGTTGCTCAGACGTCGAGAGCTAATTCTGTTTCCGATGAGAAAAGCACACCAGTTTCCACCGAAAAACCTTTCAGGGGATCGTTTGCAACAGTTTGGCACCATTTTTGAGTGAATTCCAGAACGTCAGATTTTTGTTGAAATTGTGACCGCGCGGCTTAGGGATTTTTTCAGAAAAAGTTCCACAGACGTCGAGAGCTAATTCTGTTTCCGATGAGAAAAACACACCACTTTCCACCGAAAAACCTTTCAGGGGATCGTTTGCAACAGTTTGGCACCATTTTTGAGTGAATTCCAGAACGTCAGATTTTTGCTGAAATTCTGACCGAGCGGCTTAGGGATTTTGTCAGAAAAAGTTGTTCAGACGTCGAGGGCTAATTCTGTTTCCGATGAGAAAAACCCATCTGTTTCCACCCAAAAACCTTTCAGGGGTTCGTTTGCAACAGTTTGGCACCATTTTTGAGTGAATTCCAGAACGTCAGATTTTTGCTGAAATTGTGACCGCGCGGCTTAGGGATTTTTACAAAAAAAGTTGCTAAGACGTTGAGAGCTAATTCTGTTTCCGATGAGAAAAACACACCAGTTTCCACCGAAAAACCTTTCAGGGGATCGTTTGCAACAGTTTGGCACCATTTTTGAGTGAATTCCAGAACGTCAGATTTTTGCTGAAATTGTGACCGCGCGGCTTAGGGATTTTTTCAAAAAAAGTTGCTCAGACGTCGAGAGCTAATTCTGTTTCCAATGAGAAAAGCACACCAGTTTCCACCGAAAAACCTTTCAGGGGATCGTTTGCAACAGTTTGGCACCATTTTTGAGTGAATTCCAGAACGTCAGATTTTTGTTGAAATTGTGACCGCGCGGCTTAGGGATTTTTTCAGAAAAAGTTCCACAGACGTCGAGAGCTAATTCTGTTTCCGATGAGAAAAACACACCACTTTCCACCGAAAAACCTTTCAGGGGATCGTTTGCAACAGTTTGGCACCATTTTTGAGTGAATTCCAGAACGTCAGATTTTTGCTGAAATTGTGACCGCGCGGCTTAGGGATTTTTTCAAAAAAAGTTGTTCAGACGTCAAGGGCTAATTCTGTTTCCGATGAGAAAAACCCATCTGTTTCCCCCGAAAAACCTTTCAGGGGATTGTTTGCAACAGTTTGGCACCATTTTTGAGTGAATTCCAGAACGTCAGATTTTTGCTGAAATTGTGACCGCGCGGCTTAGGGATTTTTTCAAAAAAAGTTGTTCAGACGTCGAGAGCTAATTCTGTTTCCGATGAGAAAAGCACACCAGTTTCCACCGAAAAACCTTTCAGGGGATCGTTTGCAACAGTTTGGCACCATTTTTGAGTGAATTCCAGAACGTCAGATTTTTGTTGAAATTGTGACCGCGCGGCTTAGGGATTTTTTCAGAAAAAGTTGCTTAGACGTCGAGAGCTAATTCTGTTTCCGATGAGAAAAACACACCACTTTCCACCGAAAAACCTTTCAGGGGATCGTTTGCAACAGTTTGGCACCATTTTTGAGTGAATTCCAGAACGTCAGATTTTTGCTGAAATTGTGACCGCGCGGCTTAGGGATTTTTTCAAAAAAAGTTGTTCAGACGTCGAGGGCTAATTCTGTTTCCGATGAGAAAAACCCATCTGTTTCCACCGAAAAACCTTTCAGGGGATTGTTTGCAACAGTTTGGCACCATTTTTGAGTGAATTCCAGAACGTCAGATTTTTGCTGAAATTGTGACCGCGCGGCTTAGGGATGTTTTCAAAAAAAGTTGCTCAGACGTCGAGAGCTAATTCTGTTTCCAATGAGAAAAGCACACCAGTTTCCACCGAAAAACCTTTCAGGGGACCGTTTACAACAGTTTGGAACCATTTTTGAGTGAATTCCAGAACGTCAGATTTTTGCTGAAATTGTGACCGCGCGGCTTAGGGATTTTTTCAGAAAAAGTTGCTCAGACGTCGAGAGCTAATTCTGTTTCCGATGAGAAAAACACACCAGTTTCCACCGAAAAACCTTTCAGGGGATCGTTTGCAACAATTTAGCACCATTTTTGAGTGAATTCCAGAACGTCAGATTTTTGCTGAAATTGTGACCGCGCGGCTTAGGGATTTTTTCAAAAAAAGTTGTTCAGACGTCGAGGGCTAATTCTGTTTCCGATGAGAAAAACCCATCTGTTTCCACCGAAAAACCTTTCAGGGGATTGTTTGCAACAGTTTGGCACCATTTTTGAGTGAATTCCAGAACGTCAGATTTTTGCTGAAATTGTGACCGCGCGGCTTAGGGATTTTTTCAAAAAAAGTTGTTCAGACGTCGAGGGCTAATTCTGTTTCCCATGATAAAAACCCATCTGTTTCCACCGAAAAACCTTTCAGGGATTGTTTGCAACAGTTTGGCACCATTTTTGAGTGAATTCCAGAACGTCAGATTTTTGCTGAAATTGTGACCGCGCGGCTTAGGGATGTTTTCAAAAAAAGTTGCTCAGACGTCGAGAGCTATTTCTGTTTCCAATGAGAAAAGCACACCAGTTTCCACCGAAAAACCTTTCAGGGGACCGTTTACAACAGTTTGGAACCATTTTTGAGTGAATTCCAGAACGTCAGATTTTTGCTGAAATTGTGACCGCGCGGCTTAGGGATTTTTTCAGAAAAAGTTGTTCAGACGTCGAGGGGTAATTCTGTTTCCAATGAGAAAAACCCATCTGTTTCCACCGAAAAACCTTTCAGGGGATTGTTTGCAACAGTTTGGCACCATTTTTGAGTGAATTCCAGAACGTCAGATTTTTGCTGAAATTGTGACCGCGCGGCTTAGGGATTTTTTCAAAAAAAGTTGCTCAGACGTCGAGAGCTAATTCTGTTTCCGATGAGAAAAGCACACCAGTTTCCACCGAAAAACCTTTCAGGGGATCGTTTGCAACAGTTTGGCACCATTTTTGAGTGAATTCCAGAACGTCAGATTTTTGCTGAAATTGTGACCGCGCGGCTTAGGCATTTTTTCAGAAAAAGTTGGTCAGACGTCGAGGGCTAATTCTGTTTCCGATGAGAAAAACCCGTCTGTTTCCACCGAAAACCTTTCACGGGATCGTTTGCAACAGTTTGGCACCATTTTTGAGTGAATTCCAGAACGTCAGATTTTTGCTGAAATTGTGACCGCGCGGCTTAGGGATTTTTTCAGAAAAAGTTGTTCAGACGTCGAGGGGTAATTCTGTTTCCAATGAGAAAAACCCATCTGTTTCCACCGAAAAACCTTTCAGGGAATTGTTTGCAACAGTTTGGCACCATTTTTGAGTGAATTCCAGAACGTCAGATTTTTGCTGAAATTGTGACCGCGCGGCTTAGGGATTTTTTCAAAAAAAGTTGCTCAGACGTCGAGAGCTAATTCTGTTTCCGATGAGAAAAGCACACCAGTTTCCACCGAAAAACCTTTCAGGGGATCGTTTGCAACAGTTTGGCACCATTTTTGAGTGAATTCCAGAACGTCAGATTTTTGTTGAAATTGTGACCGCGCGGCTTAGGGATTTTTTCAGAAAAAGTTCCACAGACGTCGAGAGCTAATTCTGTTTCCGATGAGAAAAACACACCACTTTCCACCGAAAAACCTTTCAGGGGATCGTTTGCAACAGTTTGGCACCATTTTTGAGTGAATTCCAGAACGTCAGATTTTTGCTGAAATTGTGACCGCGCGGCTTAGGGATTTTTTCAGAAAAAGTTGTTCAGACGTCGAGGGGTAATTCTGTTTCCAATGAGAAAAACCCATCTGTTTCCACCGAAAAACCTTTCAGGGGTTCGTTTGCAACAGTTTGGCACCATTTTTGAGTGAATTCCAGAACGTCAGATTTTTGCTGAAATTGTGACCGCGCGGCTTAGGGATTTTTTCAAAAAAAGTTGTTCAGACGTCGAGGGCTAATTCTGTTTCCGATGAGAAAAACCCATCTGTTTCCACCGAAAAACCTTTCAGGGAATTGTTTGCAACAGTTTGGCACCATTTTTGAGTGAATTCCAGAACGTCAGATTTTTGCTGAAATTGTGACCGCGCGGCTTAGGGATTTTTTCAAAAAAAGTTGCTCAGACGTCGAGAGCTAATTCTGTTTCCGATGAGAAAAGCACACCAGTTTCCACCGAAAAACCTTTCAGGGGATCGTTTGCAACAGTTTGGCACCATTTTTGAGTGAATTCCAGAACGTCAGATTTTTGTTGAAATTGTGACCGCGCGGCTTAGGGATTTTTTCAGAAAAAGTTCCACAGACGTCGAGAGCTAATTCTGTTTCCGATGAGAAAAACACACCACTTTCCACCGAAAAACCTTTCAGGGGATCGTTTGCAACAGTTTGGCACCATTTTTGAGTGAATTCCAGAACGTCAGATTTTTGCTGAAATTCTGACCGAGCGGCTTAGGGATTTTGTCAGAAAAAGTTGTTCAGACGTCGAGGGCTAATTCTGTTTCCGATGAGAAAAACCCATCTGTTTCCACCCAAAAACCTTTCAGGGGTTCGTTTGCAACAGTTTGGCACCATTTTTGAGTGAATTCCAGAACGTCAGATTTTTGCTGAAATTGTGACCGCGCGGCTTAGGGATTTTTACAAAAAAAGTTGCTAAGACGTTGAGAGCTAATTCTGTTTCCGATGAGAAAAACACACCAGTTTCCACCGAAAAACCTTTCAGGGGATCGTTTGCAACAGTTTGGCACCATTTTTGAGTGAATTCCAGAACGTCAGATTTTTGCTGAAATTGTGACCGCGCGGCTTAGGGATTTTTTCAAAAAAAGTTGCTCAGACGTCGAGAGCTAATTCTGTTTCCGATGAGAAAAGCACACCAGTTTCCACCGAAAAACCTTTCAGGGGATCGTTTGCAACAGTTTGGCACCATTTTTGAGTGAATTCCAGAACGTCAGATTTTTGTTGAAATTGTGACCGCGCGGCTTAGGGATTTTTTCAGAAAAAGTTGCTCAGACGTCGAGAGCTAATTCTGTTTCCGATGAGAAAAACACACCACTTTCCACCGAAAAACCTTTCAGGGGATCGTTTGCAACAGTTTGGCACCATTTTTGAGTGAATTCCAGAACGTCAGATTTTTGCTGAAATTGTGACCGCGCGGCTTAGGGATTTTTTCAAAAAAAGTTGTTCAGACGTCAAGGGCTAATTCTGTTTCCGATGAGAAAAACCCATCTGTTTCCCCCGAAAAACCTTTCAGGGGATTGTTTGCAACAGTTTGGCACCATTTTTGAGTGAATTCCAGAACGTCAGATTTTTGCTGAAATTGTGACCGCGCGGCTTAGGGATTTTTTCAAAAAAAGTTGTTCAGACGTCGAGAGCTAATTCTGTTTCCGATGAGAAAAGCACACCAGTTTCCACCGAAAAACCTTTCAGGGGATCGTTTGCAACAGTTTGGCACCATTTTTGAGTGAATTCCAGAACGTCAGATTTTTGTTGAAATTGTGACCGCGCGGCTTAGGGATTTTTTCAGAAAAAGTTGCTTAGACGTCGAGAGCTAATTCTGTTTCCGATGAGAAAAACACACCACTTTCCACCGAAAAACCTTTCAGGGGATCGTTTGCAACAGTTTGGCACCATTTTTGAGTGAATTCCAGAACGTCAGATTTTTGCTGAAATTGTGACCGCGCGGCTTAGGGATTTTTTCAAAAAAAGTTGTTCAGACGTCGAGGGCTAATTCTGTTTCCGATGAGAAAAACCCATCTGTTTCCACCGAAAAACCTTTCAGGGGATTGTTTGCAACAGTTTGGCACCATTTTTGAGTGAATTCCAGAACGTCAGATTTTTGCTGAAATTGTGACCGCGCGGCTTAGGGATGTTTTCAAAAAAAGTTGCTCAGACGTCGAGAGCTAATTCTGTTTCCAATGAGAAAAGCACACCAGTTTCCACCGAAAAACCTTTCAGGGGACCGTTTACAACAGTTTGGAACCATTTTTGAGTGAATTCCAGAACGTCAGATTTTTGCTGAAATTGTGACCGCGCGGCTTAGGGATTTTTTCAGAAAAAGTTGCTCAGACGTCGAGAGCTAATTCTGTTTCCGATGAGAAAAGCACACCAGTTTCCACCGAAAAACCTTTCAGGGGATCGTTTGCAACAGTTTGGCACCATTTTTGAGTGAATTCCAGAACGTCAGATTTTTGCTGAAATTGTGACCGCGCGGCTTAGGGATGTTTTCAAAAAAAGTTGCTCAGACGTCGAGAGCTATTTCTGTTTCCAATGAGAAAAGCACACCAGTTTCCACCGAAAAACCTTTCAGGGGACCGTTTACAACAGTTTGGAACCATTTTTGAGTGAATTCCAGAACGTCAGATTTTTGCTGAAATTGTGACCGCGCGGCTTAGGGATTTTTTCAGAAAAAGTTGTTCAGACGTCGAGGGGTAATTCTGTTTCCAATGAGAAAAACCCATCTGTTTCCACCGAAAAACCTTTCAGGGGATTGTTTGCAACAGTTTGGCACCATTTTTGAGTGAATTCCAGAACGTCAGATTTTTGCTGAAATTGTGACCGCGCGGCTTAGGGATTTTTTCAAAAAAAGTTGTTCAGACGTCGAGGGCTAATTCTGTTTCCGATGAGAAAAACCCATCTGTTTCCACCGAAAAACCTTTCAGGGGATTGTTTGCAACAGTTTGGCACCATTTTTGAGTGAATTCCAGAACGTCAGATTTTTGCTGAAATTGTGACCGCGCGGCTTAGGGATTTTTTCAAAAAAAGTTGCTCAGACGTCGAGAGCTAATTCTGTTTCCGATGAGAAAAGCACACCAGTTTGCCACCGAAAAACCTTTCAGGGGATCGTTTGCAACAGTTTGGCACCATTTTTGAGTGAATTCCAGAACGTCAGATTTTTGCTGAAATTGTGACCGCGCGGCTTAGGCATTTTTTCAGAAAAAGTTGGTCAGACGTCGAGGGCTAATTCTGTTTCCGATGAGAAAAACCCGTCTGTTTCCACCGAAAACCTTTCACGGGATCGTTTGCAACAGTTTGGCACCATTTTTGAGTGAATTCCAGAACGTCAGATTTTTGCTGAAATTGTGACCGCGCGGCTTAGGGATTTTTTCAGAAAAAGTTGTTCAGACGTCGAGGGGTAATTCTGTTTCCAATGAGAAAAACCCATCTGTTTCCACCGAAAAACCTTTCAGGGAATTGTTTGCAACAGTTTGGCACCATTTTTGAGTGAATTCCAGAACGTCAGATTTTTGCTGAAATTGTGACCGCGCGGCTTAGGGATTTTTTCAAAAAAAGTTGCTCAGACGTCGAGAGCTAATTCTGTTTCCGATGAGAAAAGCACACCAGTTTCCACCGAAAAACCTTTCAGGGGATCGTTTGCAACAGTTTGGCACCATTTTTGAGTGAATTCCAGAACGTCAGATTTTTGTTGAAATTGTGACCGCGCGGCTTAGGGATTTTTTCAGAAAAAGTTCCACAGACGTCGAGAGCTAATTCTGTTTCCGATGAGAAAAACACACCACTTTCCACCGAAAAACCTTTCAGGGGATCGTTTGCAACAGTTTGGCACCATTTTTGAGTGAATTCCAGAACGTCAGATTTTTGCTGAAATTGTGACCGCGCGGCTTAGGGATTTTTTCAGAAAAAGTTGTTCAGACGTCGAGGGGTAATTCTGTTTCCAATGAGAAAAACCCATCTGTTTCCACCGAAAAACCTTTCAGGGGTTCGTTTGCAACAGTTTGGCACCATTTTTGAGTGAATTCCAGAACGTCAGATTTTTGCTGAAATTGTGACCGCGCGGCTTAGGGATTTTTTCAAAAAAAGTTGTTCAGACGTCGAGGGCTAATTCTGTTTCCGATGAGAAAAACCCATCTGTTTCCACCGAAAAACCTTTCAGGGAATTGTTTGCAACAGTTTGGCACCATTTTTGAGTGAATTCCAGAACGTCAGATTTTTGCTGAAATTGTGACCGCGCGGCTTAGGGATTTTTTCAAAAAAAGTTGCTCAGACGTCGAGAGCTAATTCTGTTTCCGATGAGAAAAGCACACCAGTTTCCACCGAAAAACCTTTCAGGGGATCGTTTGCAACAGTTTGGCACCATTTTTGAGTGAATTCCAGAACGTCAGATTTTTGTTGAAATTGTGACCGCGCGGCTTAGGGATTTTTTCAGAAAAAGTTCCACAGACGTCGAGAGCTAATTCTGTTTCCGATGAGAAAAACACACCACTTTCCACCGAAAAACCTTTCAGGGGATCGTTTGCAACAGTTTGGCACCATTTTTGAGTGAATTCCAGAACGTCAGATTTTTGCTGAAATTCTGACCGAGCGGCTTAGGGATTTTGTCAGAAAAAGTTGTTCAGACGTCGAGGGCTAATTCTGTTTCCGATGAGAAAAACCCATCTGTTTCCACCCAAAAACCTTTCAGGGGTTCGTTTGCAACAGTTTGGCACCATTTTTGAGTGAATTCCAGAACGTCAGATTTTTGCTGAAATTGTGACCGCGCGGCTTAGGGATTTTTACAAAAAAAGTTGCTAAGACGTTGAGAGCTAATTCTGTTTCCGATGAGAAAAACACACCAGTTTCCACCGAAAAACCTTTCAGGGGATCGTTTGCAACAGTTTGGCACCATTTTTGAGTGAATTCCAGAACGTCAGATTTTTGCTGAAATTGTGACCGCGCGGCTTAGGGATTTTTTCAAAAAAAGTTGCTCAGACGTCGAGAGCTAATTCTGTTTCCGATGAGAAAAGCACACCAGTTTCCACCGAAAAACCTTTCAGGGGATCGTTTGCAACAGTTTGGCACCATTTTTGAGTGAATTCCAGAACGTCAGATTTTTGTTGAAATTGTGACCGCGCGGCTTAGGGATTTTTTCAGAAAAAGTTGCTCAGACGTCGAGAGCTAATTCTGTTTCCGATGAGAAAAACACACCACTTTCCACCGAAAAACCTTTCAGGGGATCGTTTGCAACAGTTTGGCACCATTTTTGAGTGAATTCCAGAACGTCAGATTTTTGCTGAAATTGTGACCGCGCGGCTTAGGGATTTTTTCAAAAAAAGTTGTTCAGACGTCAAGGGCTAATTCTGTTTCCGATGAGAAAAACCCATCTGTTTCCCCCGAAAAACCTTTCAGGGGATTGTTTGCAACAGTTTGGCACCATTTTTGAGTGAATTCCAGAACGTCAGATTTTTGCTGAAATTGTGACCGCGCGGCTTAGGGATTTTTTCAAAAAAAGTTGTTCAGACGTCGAGAGCTAATTCTGTTTCCGATGAGAAAAGCACACCAGTTTCCACCGAAAAACCTTTCAGGGGATCGTTTGCAACAGTTTGGCACCATTTTTGAGTGAATTCCAGAACGTCAGATTTTTGCTGAAATTGTGACCGCGCGGCTTAGGGATTTTTTCAAAAAAAGTTGTTCAGACGTCGAGGGCTAATTCTGTTTCCGATGAGAAAAACCCATCTGTTTCCACCGAAAAACCTTTCAGGGGATTGTTTGCAACAGTTTGGCACCATTTTTGAGTGAATTCCAGAACGTCAGATTTTTGCTGAAATTGTGACCGCGCGGCTTAGGGATGTTTTCAAAAAAAGTTGCTCAGACGTCGAGAGCTAATTCTGTTTCCAATGAGAAAAGCACACCAGTTTCCACCGAAAAACCTTTCAGGGGACCGTTTACAACAGTTTGGAACCATTTTTGAGTGAATTCCAGAACGTCAGATTTTTGCTGAAATTGTGACCGCGCGGCTTAGGGATTTTTTCAGAAAAAGTTGCTCAGACGTCGAGAGCTAATTCTGTTTCCGATGAGAAAAGCACACCAGTTTCCACCGAAAAACCTTTCAGGGGATCGTTTGCAACAGTTTGGCACCATTTTTGAGTGAATTCCAGAACGTCAGATTTTTGCTGAAATTGTGACCGCGCGGCTTAGGGATGTTTTCAAAAAAAGTTGCTCAGACGTCGAGAGCTATTTCTGTTTCCAATGAGAAAAGCACACCAGTTTCCACCGAAAAACCTTTCAGGGGACCGTTTACAACAGTTTGGAACCATTTTTGAGTGAATTCCAGAACGTCAGATTTTTGCTGAAATTGTGACCGCGCGGCTTAGGGATTTTTTCAGAAAAAGTTGTTCAGACGTCGAGGGGTAATTCTGTTTCCAATGAGAAAAACCCATCTGTTTCCACCGAAAAACCTTTCAGGGGATTGTTTGCAACAGTTTGGCACCATTTTTGAGTGAATTCCAGAACGTCAGATTTTTGCTGAAATTGTGACCGCGCGGCTTAGGGATTTTTTCAAAAAAAGTTGTTCAGACGTCGAGGGCTAATTCTGTTTCCGATGAGAAAAACCCATCTGTTTCCACCGAAAAACCTTTCAGGGGATTGTTTGCAACAGTTTGGCACCATTTTTGAGTGAATTCCAGAACGTCAGATTTTTGCTGAAATTGTGACCGCGCGGCTTAGGGATTTTTTCAAAAAAAGTTGCTCAGACGTCGAGAGCTAATTCTGTTTCCGATGAGAAAAGCACACCAGTTTGCCACCGAAAAACCTTTCAGGGGATCGTTTGCAACAGTTTGGCACCATTTTTGAGTGAATTCCAGAACGTCAGATTTTTGCTGAAATTGTGACCGCGCGGCTTAGGCATTTTTTCAGAAAAAGTTGGTCAGACGTCGAGGGCTAATTCTGTTTCCGATGAGAAAAACCCGTCTGTTTCCACCGAAAACCTTTCACGGGATCGTTTGCAACAGTTTGGCACCATTTTTGAGTGAATTCCAGAACGTCAGATTTTTGCTGAAATTGTGACCGCGCGGCTTAGGGATTTTTTCAGAAAAAGTTGTTCAGACGTCGAGGGGTAATTCTGTTTCCAATGAGAAAAACCCATCTGTTTCCACCGAAAAACCTTTCAGGGAATTGTTTGCAACAGTTTGGCACCATTTTTGAGTGAATTCCAGAACGTCAGATTTTTGCTGAAATTGTGACCGCGCGGCTTAGGGATTTTTTCAAAAAAAGTTGCTCAGACGTCGAGAGCTAATTCTGTTTCCGATGAGAAAAGCACACCAGTTTCCACCGAAAAACCTTTCAGGGGATCGTTTGCAACAGTTTGGCACCATTTTTGAGTGAATTCCAGAACGTCAGATTTTTGTTGAAATTGTGACCGCGCGGCTTAGGGATTTTTTCAGAAAAAGTTCCACAGACGTCGAGAGCTAATTCTGTTTCCGATGAGAAAAACACACCACTTTCCACCGAAAAACCTTTCAGGGGATCGTTTGCAACAGTTTGGCACCATTTTTGAGTGAATTCCAGAACGTCAGATTTTTGCTGAAATTGTGACCGCGCGGCTTAGGGATTTTTTCAGAAAAAGTTGTTCAGACGTCGAGGGGTAATTCTGTTTCCAATGAGAAAAACCCATCTGTTTCCACCGAAAAACCTTTCAGGGGTTCGTTTGCAACAGTTTGGCACCATTTTTGAGTGAATTCCAGAACGTCAGATTTTTGCTGAAATTGTGACCGCGCGGCTTAGGGATTTTTTCAAAAAAAGTTGTTCAGACGTCGAGGGCTAATTCTGTTTCCGATGAGAAAAACCCATCTGTTTCCACCGAAAAACCTTTCAGGGAATTGTTTGCAACAGTTTGGCACCATTTTTGAGTGAATTCCAGAACGTCAGATTTTTGCTGAAATTGTGACCGCGCGGCTTAGGGATTTTTTCAAAAAAAGTTGCTCAGACGTCGAGAGCTAATTCTGTTTCCGATGAGAAAAGCACACCAGTTTCCACCGAAAAACCTTTCAGGGGATCGTTTGCAACAGTTTGGCACCATTTTTGAGTGAATTCCAGAACGTCAGATTTTTGTTGAAATTGTGACCGCGCGGCTTAGGGATTTTTTCAGAAAAAGTTCCACAGACGTCGAGAGCTAATTCTGTTTCCGATGAGAAAAACACACCACTTTCCACCGAAAAACCTTTCAGGGGATCGTTTGCAACAGTTTGGCACCATTTTTGAGTGAATTCCAGAACGTCAGATTTTTGCTGAAATTCTGACCGAGCGGCTTAGGGATTTTGTCAGAAAAAGTTGTTCAGACGTCGAGGGCTAATTCTGTTTCCGATGAGAAAAACCCATCTGTTTCCACCCAAAAACCTTTCAGGGGTTCGTTTGCAACAGTTTGGCACCATTTTTGAGTGAATTCCAGAACGTCAGATTTTTGCTGAAATTGTGACCGCGCGGCTTAGGGATTTTTACAAAAAAAGTTGCTAAGACGTTGAGAGCTAATTCTGTTTCCGATGAGAAAAACACACCAGTTTCCACCGAAAAACCTTTCAGGGGATCGTTTGCAACAGTTTGGCACCATTTTTGAGTGAATTCCAGAACGTCAGATTTTTGCTGAAATTGTGACCGCGCGGCTTAGGGATTTTTTCAAAAAAAGTTGCTCAGACGTCGAGAGCTAATTCTGTTTCCGATGAGAAAAGCACACCAGTTTCCACCGAAAAACCTTTCAGGGGATCGTTTGCAACAGTTTGGCACCATTTTTGAGTGAATTCCAGAACGTCAGATTTTTGTTGAAATTGTGACCGCGCGGCTTAGGGATTTTTTCAGAAAAAGTTGCTCAGACGTCGAGAGCTAATTCTGTTTCCGATGAGAAAAACACACCACTTTCCACCGAAAAACCTTTCAGGGGATCGTTTGCAACAGTTTGGCACCATTTTTGAGTGAATTCCAGAACGTCAGATTTTTGCTGAAATTGTGACCGCGCGGCTTAGGGATTTTTTCAAAAAAAGTTGTTCAGACGTCAAGGGCTAATTCTGTTTCCGATGAGAAAAACCCATCTGTTTCCCCCGAAAAACCTTTCAGGGGATTGTTTGCAACAGTTTGGCACCATTTTTGAGTGAATTCCAGAACGTCAGATTTTTGCTGAAATTGTGACCGCGCGGCTTAGGGATTTTTTCAAAAAAAGTTGTTCAGACGTCGAGAGCTAATTCTGTTTCCGATGAGAAAAGCACACCAGTTTCCACCGAAAAACCTTTCAGGGGATCGTTTGCAACAGTTTGGCACCATTTTTGAGTGAATTCCAGAACGTCAGATTTTTGTTGAAATTGTGACCGCGCGGCTTAGGGATTTTTTCAGAAAAAGTTGCTTAGACGTCGAGAGCTAATTCTGTTTCCGATGAGAAAAACACACCACTTTCCACCGAAAAACCTTTCAGGGGATCGTTTGCAACAGTTTGGCACCATTTTTGAGTGAATTCCAGAACGTCAGATTTTTGCTGAAATTGTGACCGCGCGGCTTAGGGATTTTTTCAAAAAAAGTTGTTCAGACGTCGAGGGCTAATTCTGTTTCCGATGAGAAAAACCCATCTGTTTCCACCGAAAAACCTTTCAGGGGATTGTTTGCAACAGTTTGGCACCATTTTTGAGTGAATTCCAGAACGTCAGATTTTTGCTGAAATTGTGACCGCGCGGCTTAGGGATGTTTTCAAAAAAAGTTGCTCAGACGTCGAGAGCTAATTCTGTTTCCAATGAGAAAAGCACACCAGTTTCCACCGAAAAACCTTTCAGGGGACCGTTTACAACAGTTTGGAACCATTTTTGAGTGAATTCCAGAACGTCAGATTTTTGCTGAAATTGTGACCGCGCGGCTTAGGGATTTTTTCAGAAAAAGTTGCTCAGACGTCGAGAGCTAATTCTGTTTCCGATGAGAAAAGCACACCAGTTTCCACCGAAAAACCTTTCAGGGGATCGTTTGCAACAGTTTGGCACCATTTTTGAGTGAATTCCAGAACGTCAGATTTTTGTTGAAATTGTGACCGCGCGGCTTAGGGATTTTTTCAGAAAAAGTTCCACAGACGTCGAGAGCTAATTCTGTTTCCGATGAGAAAAACACACCACTTTCCACCGAAAAACCTTTCAGGGGATCGTTTGCAACAGTTTGGCACCATTTTTGAGTGAATTCCAGAACGTCAGATTTTTGCTGAAATTGTGACCGCGCGGCTTAGTGATTTTTTCAAAAAAAGTTGTTCAGACGTCGAGGGTTAATTCTGTTTCCAATGATAAAAACCCATCTGTTTCCACCAAAAAACCTTTCAGGGGATTGTTTGCAACAGTTTGGCACCATTTTTGAGTGAATTCCAGAACGTCAGATTTTTGCTGAAATTGTGACCGCGCGGCTTAGGGATTTTTTCAGAAAAAGTTGTTCAGACGTCGAGGGGTAATTCTGTTTCCAATGAGAAAAACCCATCTGTTTCCACCGAAAAACCTTTCAGGGGTTTGTTTGCAACAGTTTGGCACCATTTTTGAGTGAATTCCAGAACGTCAGATTTTTGCTGAAATTGTGACCGCGCGGCTTAGGGATTTTTTCAGAAAAAGTTGTTCAGACCTCGAGAGCTAATTCTGTTTCCGATGAGAAAAACACACCAGTTTCCACCGAAAAACCTTTCAGGGGATCGTTTGCAACAATTTAGCACCATTTTTGAGTGAATTCCAGAACGTCAGATTTTTGCTGAAATTGTGACCGCGCGGCTTAGGGATTTTTTCAAAAAAAGTTGTTCAGACGTCGAGGGCTAATTCTGTTTCCGATGAGAAAAACCCATCTGTTTCCACCGAAAAACCTTTCAGGGGATTGTTTGCAACAGTTTGGCACCATTTTTGAGTGAATTCCAGAACGTCAGATTTTTGCTGAAATTGTGACCGCGCGGCTTAGGGATTTTTTCAAAAAAAGTTGTTCAGACGTCGAGGGCTAATTCTGTTTCCCATGATAAAAACCCATCTGTTTCCACCGAAAAACCTTTCAGGGGATTGTTTGCAACAGTTTGGCACCATTTTTGAGTGAATTCCAGAACGTCAGATTTTTGCTGAAATTGTGACCGCGCGGCTTAGGGATGTTTTCAAAAAAAGTTGCTCAGACGTCGAGAGCTATTTCTGTTTCCAATGAGAAAAGCACACCAGTTTCCACCGAAAAACCTTTCAGGGGACCGTTTACAACAGTTTGGAACCATTTTTGAGTGAATTCCAGAACGTCAGATTTTTGCTGAAATTGTGACCGCGCGGCTTAGGGATTTTTTCAGAAAAAGTTGTTCAGACGTCGAGGGGTAATTCTGTTTCCAATGAGAAAAACCCATCTGTTTCCACCGAAAAACCTTTCAGGGGATTGTTTGCAACAGTTTGGCACCATTTTTGAGTGAATTCCAGAACGTCAGATTTTTGCTGAAATTGTGACCGCGCGGCTTAGGGATTTTTTCAAAAAAAGTTGTTCAGACGTCGAGGGCTAATTCTGTTTCCGATGAGAAAAGCACACCAGTTTCCACCGAAAAACCTTTCAGGGGATCGTTTGCAACAGTTTGGCACCATTTTTGAGTGAATTCCAGAACGTCAGATTTTTGTTGAAATTGTGACCGCGCGGCTTAGGGATTTTTTCAGAAAAAGTTCCACAGACGTCGAGAGCTAATTCTGTTTCCGATGAGAAAAACACACCACTTTCCACCGAAAAACCTTTCAGGGGATCGTTTGCAACAGTTTGGCACCATTTTTGAGTGAATTCCAGAACGTCAGATTTTTGCTGAAATTGTGACCGCGCGGCTTAGTGATTTTTTCAAAAAAAGTTGTTCAGACGTCGAGGGTTAATTCTGTTTCCAATGATAAAAACCCATCTGTTTCCACCGAAAAACCTTTCAGGGGATTGTTTGCAACAGTTTGGCACCATTTTTGAGTGAATTCCAGAACGTCAGATTTTTGCTGAAATTGTGACCGCGCGGCTTAGGGATTTTTTCAGAAAAAGTTGTTCAGACGTCGAGGGGTAATTCTGTTTCCAATGAGAAAAACCCATCTGTTTCCACCGAAAAACCTTTCAGGGGTTTGTTTGCAACAGTTTGGCACCATTTTTGAGTGAATTCCAGAACGTCAGATTTTTGCTGAAATTCTGACCGAGCGGCTTAGGGATTTTTTCAGAAAAAGTTGTTCAGACCTCGAGAGCTAATTCTGTTTCCGATGAGAAAAACCTTTCAGGGGATTGTTTGCAACAGTTTGGCACCATTTTTGAGTGAATTCCAGAACGTCAGATTTTTGCTGAAATTGTGACCGCGCGGCTTAGGGATTTTTTCAAAAAAAGTTGTTCAGACGTCGAGGGCTAATTCTGTTTCCCATGATAAAAACCCATCTGTTTCCACCGAAAAACCTTTCAGGGGATTGTTTGCAACAGTTTGGCACCATTTTTGAGTGAATTCCAGAACGTCAGATTTTTGCTGAAATTGTGACCGCGCGGCTTAGGGATGTTTTCAAAAAAAGTTGCTCAGACGTCGAGAGCTATTTCTGTTTCCAATGAGAAAAGCACACCAGTTTCCACCGAAAAACCTTTCAGGGGACCGTTTACAACAGTTTGGAACCATTTTTGAGTGAATTCCAGAACGTCAGATTTTTGCTGAAATTGTGACCGCGCGGCTTAGGGATTTTTTCAGAAAAAGTTGTTCAGACGTCGAGGGGTAATTCTGTTTCCAATGAGAAAAACCCATCTGTTTCCACCGAAAAACCTTTCAGGGGTTCGTTTGCAACAGTTTGGCACCATTTTTGAGTGAATTCCAGAACGTCAGATTTTTGCTGTAATTGTGACCGCGCGGCTTAGGGATTTTTTCAAAAAAAGTTGTTCAGACGTCGAGGGCTAATTCTGTTTCCGATGAGAAAAACACACCACTTTCCACCGAAAAACCTTTCAGGGGATCGTTTGCAACAATTTAGCACCATTTTTGAGTAAATCCAGAACGTCAGATTTTTGCTGAAATTGTGACCGCGCGGCTTAGGGATTTTTTCAAAAAAAGTTGTTCAGACGTCGAGGGCTAATTCTGTTTCCGATGAGAAAAACCCATCTGTTTCCACCGAAAAACCTTTCAGGGGATTGTTTGCAACAGTTTGGCACCATTTTTGAGTGAATTCCAGAACGTCAGATTTTTGCTGAAATTGTGACCGCGCGGCTTAGGGATTTTTTCAAAAAAAGTTGTTCAGACGTCGAGGGCTAATTCTGTTTCCGATGAGAAAAACCCATCTGTTTCCACCGAAAAACCTTTCAGGGGATTGTTTGCAACAGTTTGGCACCATTTTTGAGTGAATTCCAGAACGTCAGATTTTTGCTGAAATTGTGACCGCGCGGCTTAGGGATTTTTTCAAAAAAAGTTGCTCAGACGTCGAGAGCTAATTCTGTTTCCGATGAGAAAAGCACACCAGTTTCCACCGAAAAACCTTTCAGGGGATCGTTTGCAACAGTTTGGCACCATTTTTGAGTGAATTCCAGAACGTCAGATTTTTGCTGAAATTGTGACCGCGCGGCTTAGGCATTTTTTCAGAAAAAGTTGGTCAGACGTCGAGGGCTAATTCTGTTTCCGATGAGAAAAACCCGTCTGTTTCCACCGAAAACCTTTCACGGGATCGTTTGCAACAGTTTGGCACCATTTTTGAGTGAATTCCAGAACGTCAGATTTTTGCTGAAATTGTGACCGCGCGGCTTAGGGATTTTTTCAGAAAAAGTTGTTCAGACGTCGAGGGGTAATTCTGTTTCCAATGAGAAAAACCCATCTGTTTCCACCGAAAAACCTTTCAGGGGTTCGTTTGCAACAGTTTGGCACCATTTTTGAGTGAATTCCAGAACGTCAGATTTTTGCTGAAATTGTGACCGCGCGGCTTAGGGATTTTTTCAAAAAAAGTTGTTCAGACGTCGAGGGCTAATTCTGTTTCCGATGAGAAAAACCCATCTGTTTCCACCGAAAAACCTTTCAGGGAATTGTTTGCAACAGTTTGGCACCATTTTTGAGTGAATTCCAGAACGTCAGATTTTTGCTGAAATTGTGACCGCGCGGCTTAGGGATTTTTTCAAAAAAAGTTGCTCAGACGTCGAGAGCTAATTCTGTTTCCGATGAGAAAAGCACACCAGTTTCCACCGAAAAACCTTTCAGGGGATCGTTTGCAACAGTTTGGCACCATTTTTGAGTGAATTCCAGAACGTCAGATTTTTGTTGAAATTGTGACCGCGCGGCTTAGGGATTTTTTCAGAAAAAGTTCCACAGACGTCGAGAGCTAATTCTGTTTCCGATGAGAAAAACACACCACTTTCCACCGAAAAACCTTTCAGGGGATCGTTTGCAACAGTTTGGCACCATTTTTGAGTGAATTCCAGAACGTCAGATTTTTGCTGAAATTGTGACCGCGCGGCTTAGGCATTTTTTCAGAAAAAGTTGGTCAGACGTCGAGGGCTAATTCTGTTTCCGATGAGAAAAACCCGTCTGTTTCCACCGAAAACCTTTCACGGGATCGTTTGCAACAGTTTGGCACCATTTTTGAGTGAATTCCAGAACGTCAGATTTTTGCTGAAATTGTGACCGCGCGGCTTAGGGATTTTTTCAGAAAAAGTTGTTCAGACGTCGAGGGGTAATTCTGTTTCCAATGAGAAAAACCCATCTGTTTCCACCGAAAAACCTTTCAGGGGTTCGTTTGCAACAGTTTGGCACCATTTTTGAGTGAATTCCAGAACGTCAGATTTTTGCTGAAATTGTGACCGCGCGGCTTAGGGATTTTTTCAAAAAAAGTTGTTCAGACGTCGAGGGCTAATTCTGTTTCCGATGAGAAAAACCCATCTGTTTCCACCGAAAAACCTTTCAGGGAATTGTTTGCAACAGTTTGGCACCATTTTTGAGTGAATTCCAGAACGTCAGATTTTTGCTGAAATTGTGACCGCGCGGCTTAGGGATTTTTTCAAAAAAAGTTGCTCAGACGTCGAGAGCTAATTCTGTTTCCGATGAGAAAAGCACACCAGTTTCCACCGAAAAACCTTTCAGGGGATCGTTTGCAACAGTTTGGCACCATTTTTGAGTGAATTCCAGAACGTCAGATTTTTGTTGAAATTGTGACCGCGCGGCTTAGGGATTTTTTCAGAAAAAGTTCCACAGACGTCGAGAGCTAATTCTGTTTCCGATGAGAAAAACACACCACTTTCCACCGAAAAACCTTTCAGGGGATCGTTTGCAACAGTTTGGCACCATTTTTGAGTGAATTCCAGAACGTCAGATTTTTGCTGAAATTGTGACCGCGCGGCTTAGGGATTTTTTCAAAAAAAGTTGCTCAGACGTCGAGAGCTAATTCTGTTTCCGATGAGAAAAGCACACCAGTTTCCACCGAAAAACCTTTCAGGGGATCGTTTGCAACAGTTTGGCACCATTTTTGAGTGAATTCCAGAACGTCAGATTTTTGCTGAAATTGTGACCGCGCGGCTTAGGCATTTTTTCAGAAAAAGTTGCTCAGACGTCGAGAGCTATTTCTGTTTCCAATGAGAAAAGCACACCAGTTTCCACCGAAAAACCTTTCAGGGGACCGTTTACAACAGTTTGGAACCATTTTTGAGTGAATTCCAGAACGTCAGATTTTTGCTGAAATTGTGACCGCGCGGCTTAGGGATTTTTTCAGAAAAAGTTGTTCAGACGTCGAGGGGTAATTCTGTTTCCAATGAGAAAAACCCATCTGTTTCCACCGAAAAACCTTTCAGGGGTTCGTTTGCAACAGTTTGGCACCATTTTTGAGTGAATTCCAGAACGTCAGATTTTTGCTGTAATTGTGACCGCGCGGCTTAGGGATTTTTTCAAAAAAAGTTGTTCAGACGTCGAGGGCTAATTCTGTTTCCGATGAGAAAAACACACCACTTTCCACCGAAAAACCTTTCAGGGGATCGTTTGCAACAATTTAGCACCATTTTTGAGTAAATCCAGAACGTCAGATTTTTGCTGAAATTGTGACCGCGCGGCTTAGGGATTTTTTCAAAAAAAGTTGTTCAGACGTCGAGGGCTAATTCTGTTTCCGATGAGAAAAACCCATCTGTTTCCACCGAAAAACCTTTCAGGGGATTGTTTGCAACAGTTTGGCACCATTTTTGAGTGAATTCCAGAACGTCAGATTTTTGCTGAAATTGTGACCGCGCGGCTTAGGGATTTTTTCAAAAAAAGTTGTTCAGACGTCGAGGGCTAATTCTGTTTCCGATGAGAAAAACCCATCTGTTTCCACCGAAAAACCTTTCAGGGGATTGTTTGCAACAGTTTGGCACCATTTTTGAGTGAATTCCAGAACGTCAGATTTTTGCTGAAATTGTGACCGCGCGGCTTAGGGATTTTTTCAAAAAAAGTTGCTCAGACGTCGAGAGCTAATTCTGTTTCCGATGAGAAAAGCACACCAGTTTCCACCGAAAAACCTTTCAGGGGATCGTTTGCAACAGTTTGGCACCATTTTTGAGTGAATTCCAGAACGTCAGATTTTTGCTGAAATTGTGACCGCGCGGCTTAGGCATTTTTTCAGAAAAAGTTGGTCAGACGTCGAGGGCTAATTCTGTTTCCGATGAGAAAAACCCGTCTGTTTCCACCGAAAACCTTTCACGGGATCGTTTGCAACAGTTTGGCACCATTTTTGAGTGAATTCCAGAACGTCAGATTTTTGCTGAAATTGTGACCGCGCGGCTTAGGGATTTTTTCAGAAAAAGTTGTTCAGACGTCGAGGGGTAATTCTGTTTCCAATGAGAAAAACCCATCTGTTTCCACCGAAAAACCTTTCAGGGGTTCGTTTGCAACAGTTTGGCACCATTTTTGAGTGAATTCCAGAACGTCAGATTTTTGCTGAAATTGTGACCGCGCAGCTTAGGGATTTTTTCAAAAAAAGTTGTTCAGACGTCGAGGGCTAATTCTGTTTCCGATGAGAAAAACCCATCTGTTTCCACCGAAAAACCTTTCAGGGAATTGTTTGCAACAGTTTGGCACCATTTTTGAGTGAATTCCAGAACGTCAGATTTTTGCTGAAATTGTGACCGCGCGGCTTAGGGATTTTTTCAAAAAAAGTTGCTCAGACGTCGAGAGCTAATTCTGTTTCCGATGAGAAAAGCACACCAGTTTCCACCGAAAAACCTTTCAGGGGATCGTTTGCAACAGTTTGGCACCATTTTTGAGTGAATTCCAGAACGTCAGATTTTTGTTGAAATTGTGACCGCGCGGCTTAGGGATTTTTTCAGAAAAAGTTCCACAGACGTCGAGAGCTAATTCTGTTTCCGATGAGAAAAACACACCACTTTCCACCGAAAAACCTTTCAGGGGATCGTTTGCAACAGTTTGGCACCATTTTTGAGTGAATTCCAGAACGTCAGATTTTTGCTGAAATTGTGACCGCGCGGCTTAGGGATTTTTTCAAAAAAAGTTGCTCAGACGTCGAGAGCTAATTCTGTTTCCGATGAGAAAAGCACACCAGTTTCCACCGAAAAACCTTTCAGGGGATCGTTTGCAACAGTTTGGCACCATTTTTGAGTGAATTCCAGAACGTCAGATTTTTGCTGAAATTGTGACCGCGCGGCTTAGGCATTTTTTCAGAAAAAGTTGGTCAGACGTCGAGGGCTAATTCTGTTTCCGATGAGAAAAACCCGTCTGTTTCCACCGAAAACCTTTCACGGGATCGTTTGCAACAGTTTGGCACCATTTTTGAGTGAATTCCAGAACGTCAGATTTTTGCTGAAATTGTGACCGCGCGGCTTAGGGATTTTTTCAGAAAAAGTTGTTCAGACGTCGAGGGGTAATTCTGTTTCCAATGAGAAAAACCCATCTGTTTCCACCGAAAAACCTTTCAGGGGTTCGTTTGCAACAGTTTGGCACCATTTTTGAGTGAATTCCAGAACGTCAGATTTTTGCTGAAATTGTGACCGCGCGGCTTAGGGATTTTTTCAAAAAAAGTTGTTCAGACGTCGAGGGCTAATTCTGTTTCCGATGAGAAAAACCCATCTGTTTCCACCGAAAAACCTTTCAGGGAATTGTTTGCAACAGTTTGGCACCATTTTTGAGTGAATTCCAGAACGTCAGATTTTTGCTGAAATTGTGACCGCGCGGCTTAGGGATTTTTTCAAAAAAAGTTGCTCAGACGTCGAGAGCTAATTCTGTTTCCGATGAGAAAAGCACACCAGTTTCCACCGAAAAACCTTTCAGGGGATCGTTTGCAACAGTTTGGCACCATTTTTGAGTGAATTCCAGAACGTCAGATTTTTGTTGAAATTGTGACCGCGCGGCTTAGGGATTTTTTCAGAAAAAGTTCCACAGACGTCGAGAGCTAATTCTGTTTCCGATGAGAAAAACACACCACTTTCCACCGAAAAACCTTTCAGGGGATCGTTTGCAACAGTTTGGCACCATTTTTGAGTGAATTCCAGAACGTCAGATTTTTGCTGAAATTGTGACCGCGCGGCTTAGTGATTTTTTCAAAAAAAGTTGTTCAGACGTCGAGGGTTAATTCTGTTTCCAATGATAAAAACCCATCTGTTTCCACCGAAAAACCTTTCAGGGGATTGTTTGCAACAGTTTGGCACCATTTTTGAGTGAATTCCAGAACGTCAGATTTTTGCTGAAATTGTGACCGCGCGGCTTAGGGATGTTTTCAAAAAAAGTTGCTCAGACGTCGAGAGCTAATTCTGTTTCCGATGAGAAAAACACACCAGTTTCCACCGAAAAACCTTTCAGGGGATCGTTTGCAACAGTTTGGCACCATTTTTGAGTGAATTCCAGAACGTCAGATTTTTGCTGAAATTGTGACCGCGCGGCTTAGGGATTTTTTCAGAAAAAGTTGTTCAGACGTCGAGGGGTAATTCTGTTTCCAATGAGAAAAACCCATCTGTTTCCACCGAAAAACCTTTCAGGGGTTTGTTTGCAACAGTTTGGCACCATTTTTGAGTGAATTCCAGAACGTCAGATTTTTGCTGAAATTCTGACCGAGCGGCTTAGGGATTTTTTCAGAAAAAGTTGTTCAGACCTCGAGAGCTAATTCTGTTTCCGATGAGAAAAACACACCAGTTTCCACCGAAAAACCTTTCAGGGGATCGTTTGCAACAATTTAGCACCATTTTTGAGTGAATTCCAGAACGTCAGATTTTTGCTGAAATTGTGACCGCGCGGCTTAGGGATTTTTTCAAAAAAAGTTGTTCAGACGTCGAGGGCTAATTCTGTTTCCGATGAGAAAAACCCATCTGTTTCCACCGAAAAACCTTTCAGGGGATTGTTTGCAACAGTTTGGCACCATTTTTGAGTGAATTCCAGAACGTCAGATTTTTGCTGAAATTGTGACCGCGCGGCTTAGGGATTTTTTCAAAAAAAGTTGTTCAGACGTCGAGGGCTAATTCTGTTTCCCATGATAAAAACCCATCTGTTTCCACCGAAAAACCTTTCAGGGGTTTGTTTGCAACAGTTTGGCACCATTTTTGAGTGAATTCCAGAACGTCAGATTTTTGCTGAAATTCTGACCGAGCGGCTTAGGGATTTTTTCAGAAAAAGTTGTTCAGACCTCGAGAGCTAATTCTGTTTCCGATGAGAAAAACACACCAGTTTCCACCGAAAAACCTTTCAGGGGATCGTTTGCAACAATTTAGCACCATTTTTGAGTGAATTCCAGAACGTCAGATTTTTGCTGAAATTGTGACCGCGCGGCTTAGGGATTTTTTCAAAAAAAGTTGTTCAGACGTCGAGGGCTAATTCTGTTTCCGATGAGAAAAACCCATCTGTTTCCACCGAAAAACCTTTCAGGGGATTGTTTGCAACAGTTTGGCACCATTTTTGAGTGAATTCCAGAACGTCAGATTTTTGCTGAAATTGTGACCGCGCGGCTTAGGGATGTTTTCAAAAAAAGTTGCTCAGACGTCGAGAGCTATTTCTGTTTCCAATGAGAAAAGCACACCAGTTTCCACCGAAAAACCTTTCAGGGGACCGTTTACAACAGTTTGGCACCATTTTTGAGTGAATTCCAGAATGTCAGATTTTTGCTGAAATTGTGACCGCGCGGCTTAGGGATTTTTTCAAAAAAAGTTGTTCAGACGTCGAGGGCTAATTCTGTTTCCGATGAGAAAAACCCATCTGTTTCCACCGAAAAACCTTTCAGGGGATTGTTTGCAACAGTTTGGCACCATTTTTGAGTGAATTCCAGAACGTCAGATTTTTGCTGAAATTGTGACCGCGCGGCTTAGGGATTTTTTCAAAAAAAGTTGCTCAGACGTCGAGAGCTAATTCTGTTTCCGATGAGAAAAGCACACCAGTTTCCACCGAAAAACCTTTCAGGGGATCGTTTGCAACAGTTTGGCACCATTTTTGAGTGAATTCTAGAACGTCAGATTTTTGTTGAAATTGTGACCGCGCGGCTTAGGGATTTTTTCAGAAAAAGTTCCTCAGACGTCGAGAGCTAATTCTGTTTCCGATGAGAAAAACACACCAGTTTCCACCGAAAAACCTTTCAGGGGATCGTTTGCAACAATTTAGCACCATTTTTGAGTAAATCCAGAACGTCAGATTTTTGCTGAAATTGTGACCGCGCGGCTTAGGGATTTTTTCAAAAAAAGTTGTTCAGACGTCGAGGGCTAATTCTGTTTCCGATGAGAAAAACCCATCTGTTTCCACCGAAAAACCTTTCAGGGGATTGTTTGCAACAGTTTGGCACCATTTTTGAGTGAATTCCAGAACGTCAGATTTTTGCTGAAATTGTGACCGCGCGGCTTAGGGATTTTTTCAAAAAAAGTTGCTCAGACGTCGAGAGCTAATTCTGTTTCCGATGAGAAAAGCACACCAGTTTCCACCGAAAAACCTTTCAGGGGATCGTTTGCAACAGTTTGGCACCATTTTTGAGTGAATTCCAGAACGTCAGATTTTTGCTGAAATTGTGACCGCGCGGCTTAGGCATTTTTTCAAAAAAGTTGGTCAGACGTCGAGGGCTAATTCTGTTTCCGATGAGAAAAACCCGTCTGTTTCCACCGAAAACCTTTCACGGGATCGTTTGCAACAGTTTGGCACCATTTTTGAGTGAATTCCAGAACGTCAGACTTTTGCTGAAATTGTGACCGCGCGGCTTAGTGATTTTTTCAAAAAAAAGTTGCTCAGACGTCGAGAGCTAATTCTGTTTCCGATGAGAAAAACACACCAGTTTCCACCGAAAAACCTGTCAGGGGATTGTTTGCAACAGTTTGGCACCATTTTTGAGTGAATTCCAGAACGTCAGATTTTTGCTGAAATTGTGACCGCGCGGCTTAGGGATTTTTTCAGAAAAAGTTGGTCAGACGTCGAGGGCTAATTCTGTTTCCCATGAGAAAAACCCGTCTGTTTCCACCGAAAACCTTTCAGGGGAACGTTTGCAACAGTTTGGCACCATTTTTGAGTGAATTCCGGAACGTCAGATTTTTGCTGAAATTGTGACCACGCGGCTTAGTGATTTTTTCAAAAAAAGTTGCTCAGACGTCGAGAGCTAATTCAGTTTCCGATGAGAAAAACACACCAGTTTCCACCGAAAAACCTTTCAGGGGATCGTTTGCAACAGTTTGGCACCATTTTTGAGTGAATTCCAGAACGTCAGATTTTTGCTGAAATTCTGACCGCGCGGCTTACGGATTTTTTCAGAAAAAGTTGTTTAGACGTCGAGGGGTAATTCTGTTTCCAATGAGAAAAACCCATCTGTTTCCACCGAAAAACTTTCAGGGGTTCGTTTGCAACAGTTTGGCACCATTTTTGAGTGAATTCCAGAACGTCAGATTTTTGCTGAAATTGTGACCGCGCGGCTTAGGGATTTTTTCAAAAAAAGTTGTTCAGACGTCGAGAGCTAATTCTGTTTCTGATGAGAAAAACACACCAGTTTCCACCGAAAAACATTTCAGGGGATCGTTTGCAACAGTTTGGCACCATTTTTGAGTGAATTCCAGAACGTCAGATTTTTGCTGAAATTCTGACCGAGCGGCTTAGGGATTTTGTCAGAAAAAGTTGTTCAGACGTCGAGGGCTAATTCTGTTTCCGATGAGAAAAACCCATCTGTTTTCACCGAAAAACCTTTCAGGGGTTCGTTTGCAACAGTTTGGCACCATTTTTGCGTGAATTCCAGAACGTCAGATTTTTGCTGAAATTGTGACCGCCCGGCTTAGGGATTTTTTCAGAAAAAGTTGTTCAGACGTCGAGGGCTAATTCTGTTTCCGATGATAAAAACCCATCTGTTTCCACCGAAAAACCTTTCAGGGGATTGTTTGCAACAGTTTGGCACCATTTTTGAGTGAATTCCAGAACGTCAGATTTTTGCTGAAATTGTGACCGCGCGGCTTAGTGATTTTTTCAAAAAAAAGTTGCTCAGACGTCGAGAGCTAATTCTGTTTCCGATGAGAAAAACACACCAGTTTCCACCGAAAAACCTGTCAGGGGATTGTTTGCAACAGTTTGGCACCATTTTTGAGTGAATTCCAGAACGTCAGATTTTTGCTGAAATTGTGACCGCGCGGCTTAGGGATTTTTTCAGAAAAAGTTGGTCAGACGTCGAGGGCTAATTCTGATTCCCATGAGAAAAACCCGTCTGTTTCCACCGAAAACATTTCAGGGGATCGTTTGCAACAGTTTGGCACCATTTTTGAGTGAATTCCGGAACGTCAGATTTTTGCTGAAATTGTGACCGCGCGGCTTAGGGATTTTTTCAGAAAAAGTTGTTCAGACGTCGAGGGCTAATTCTGTTTCCGATTAGAAAAACCCATCTGTTTCCACCGAAAAACCTTTCAGGGGATTGTTTGCAACAGTTTGGCACCATTTTTGAGTGAATTCCAGAACGTCAGATTTTTGCTGAAATTCTGACCGCGCGGCTTAGGGATTTTTTCCGAAAAACTTGTTCAGACGTCGAGGGCTAATTCTGTTTCCGATTAGAAAAACCCATCTGTTTCCACCGAAAAACCTTTCAGGGGATTGTTTGCAACAGTTTGGCACCATTTTTGAGTGAATTCCAGAACGTCAGATTTTTGCTGAAATTGTGACCGCGCGGCTTAGGCATTTTTTCAGAAAAAGTTGGTCAGACGTCGAGGGCTAATTCTGTTTCCGATGAGAAAAACCCGTCTGTTTCCACCGAAAACCTTTCACGGGATCGTTTGCAACAGTTTGGCACCATTTTTGAGTGAATTCCAGAACGTCAGACTTTTGCTGAAATTGTGACCGCGCGGCTTAGTGATTTTTTCAAAAAAAAGTTGCTCAGACGTCGAGAGCTAATTCTGTTTCCGATGAGAAAAACACACCAGTTTCCACCGAAAAACCTGTCAGGGGATTGTTTGCAACAGTTTGGCACCATTTTTGAGTGAATTCCAGAACGTCAGATTTTTGCTGAAATTGTGACCGCGCGGCTTAGGGATTTTTTCAGAAAAAGTTGGTCAGACGTCGAGGGCTAATTCTGTTTCCCATGAGAAAAACCCGTCTGTTTCCACCGAAAACCTTTCAGGGGAACGTTTGCAACAGTTTGGCACCATTTTTGAGTGAATTCCGGAACGTCAGATTTTTGCTGAAATTGTGACCACGCGGCTTAGTGATTTTTTCAAAAAAAGTTGCTCAGACGTCGAGAGCTAATTCAGTTTCCGATGAGAAAAACACACCAGTTTCCACCGAAAAACCTTTCAGGGGATCGTTTGCAACAGTTTGGCACCATTTTTGAGTGAATTCCAGAACGTCAGATTTTTGCTAAAATTCTGACCGCGCGGCTTACGGATTTTTTCAGAAAAAGTTGTTTAGACGTCGAGGGGTAATTCTGTTTCCAATGAGAAAAACCCATCTGTTTCCACCGAAAAACTTTCAGGGGTTCGTTTGCAACAGTTTGGCACCATTTTTGAGTGAATTCCAGAACGTCAGATTTTTGCTGAAATTGTGACCGCGCGGCTTAGGGATTTTTTCAAAAAAAGTTGTTCAGACGTCGAGGGCTAATTCTGTTTCCGATTAGAAAAACCCATCTGTTTCCACCGAAAAACCTTTCAGGGGATTGTTTGCAACAGTTTGGCACCATTTTTGAGTGAATTCCAGAACGTCAGATTTTTGCTGAAATTCTGACCGCGCGGCTTAGGGATTTTTTCCGAAAAACTTGTTCAGACGTCGAGGGCTAATTCTGTTTCCGATTAGAAAAACCCATCTGTTTCCACCGAAAAACCTTTCAGGGGATTGTTTGCAACAGTTTGGCACCATTTTTGAGTGAATTCCAGAACGTCAGATTTTTGCTGAAATTGTGACCGCGCGGCTTAGGCATTTTTTCAGAAAAAGTTGGTCAGACGTCGAGGGCTAATTCTGTTTCCGATGAGAAAAACCCGTCTGTTTCCACCGAAAACCTTTCACGGGATCGTTTGCAACAGTTTGGCACCATTTTTGAGTGAATTCCAGAACGTCAGACTTTTGCTGAAATTGTGACCGCGCGGCTTAGTGATTTTTTCAAAAAAAAGTTGCTCAGACGTCGAGAGCTAATTCTGTTTCCGATGAGAAAAACACACCAGTTTCCACCGAAAAACCTGTCAGGGGATTGTTTGCAACAGTTTGGCACCATTTTTGAGTGAATTCCAGAACGTCAGATTTTTGCTGAAATTGTGACCGCGCGGCTTAGGGATTTTTTCAGAAAAAGTTGGTCAGACGTCGAGGGCTAATTCTGTTTCCCATGAGAAAAACCCGTCTGTTTCCACCGAAAACCTTTCAGGGGAACGTTTGCAACAGTTTGGCACCATTTTTGAGTGAATTCCGGAACGTCAGATTTTTGCTGAAATTGTGACCACGCGGCTTAGTGATTTTTTCAAAAAAAGTTGCTCAGACGTCGAGAGCTAATTCAGTTTCCGATGAGAAAAACACACCAGTTTCCACCGAAAAACCTTTCAGGGGATCGTTTGCAACAGTTTGGCACCATTTTTGAGTGAATTCCAGAACGTCAGATTTTTGCTGAAATTCTGACCGCGCGGCTTACGGATTTTTTCAGAAAAAGTTGTTTAGACGTCGAGGGGTAATTCTGTTTCCAATGAGAAAAACCCATCTGTTTCCACCGAAAAACTTTCAGGGGTTCGTTTGCAACAGTTTGGCACCATTTTTGAGTGAATTCCAGAACGTCAGATTTTTGCTGAAATTGTGACCGCGCGGCTTAGGGATTTTTTCAAAAAAAGTTGTTCAGACGTCGAGAGCTAATTCTGTTTCTGATGAGAAAAACACACCAGTTTCCACCGAAAAACATTTCAGGGGATCGTTTGCAACAGTTTGGCACCATTTTTGAGTGAATTCCAGAACGTCAGATTTTTGCTGAAATTCTGACCGAGCGGCTTAGGGATTTTGTCAGAAAAAGTTGTTCAGACGTCGAGGGCTAATTCTGTTTCCGATGAGAAAAACCCATCTGTTTTCACCGAAAAACCTTTAAGGGGTTCGTTTGCAACAGTTCGGCACCATTTTTGCGTGAATTCCAGAACGTCAGATTTTTGCTGAAATTGTGACCGCCCGGCTTAGGGATTTTTTCAGAAAAAGTTGTTCAGACGTCGAGGGCTAATTCTGTTTCCGATGATAAAAACCCATCTGTTTCCACCGAAAAACCTTTCAGGGGATTGTTTGCAACAGTTTGGCACCATTTTTGAGTGAATTCCAGAACGTCAGATTTTTGCTGAAATTGTGACCGCGCGGCTTAGTGATTTTTTCAAAAAAAAGTTGCTCAGACGTCGAGAGCTAATTCTGTTTCCGATGAGAAAAACACACCAGTTTCCACCGAAAAACCTGTCAGGGGATTGTTTGCAACAGTTTGGCACCATTTTTGAGTGAATTCCAGAACGTCAGATTTTTGCTGAAATTGTGACCGCGCGGCTTAGGGATTTTTTCAGAAAAAGTTGGTCAGACGTCGAGGGCTAATTCTGATTCCCATGAGAAAAACCCGTCTGTTTCCACCGAAAACATTTCAGGGGATCGTTTGCAACAGTTTGGCACCATTTTTGAGTGAATTCCGGAACGTCAGATTTTTGCTGAAATTGTGACCGCGCGGCTTAGGGATTTTTTCAGAAAAAGTTGTTCAGACGTCGAGGGCTAATTCTGTTTCCGATTAGAAAAACCCATCTGTTTCCACCGAAAAACCTTTCAGGGGATTGTTTGCAACAGTTTGGCACCATTTTTGAGTGAATTCCAGAACGTCAGATTTTTGCTGAAATTCTGACCGCGCGGCTTAGGGATTTTTTCCGAAAAACTTGTTCAGACGTCGAGGGGTAATTCTGTTTCCAATGAGAAAAACCCATCTGTTTCCACCGAAAAACCTTTCAGGGGTTCGTTTGCAACAGTTTGGCACCATTTTTGAGTGAATTCCAGAACGTCAGATTTTTGCTGAAATTGTGACCGCGCGGCTTAGGGATTTTTTCAAAAAAAGTTGTTCAGACGTCGAGAGCTAATTCTGTTTCCGATCAGAAAAACACACCAGTTTCCACCGAGAAACTTTTCAGGGGATCGTTTGCAACAATTTAGCACCATTTTTGAGTGAATTCCAGAACGTCAGATTTTTGCTGAAATTGTGACCGCGCGGCTTAGGAATGTTTTCAAAAAAAGTTGTTCAGACGTCGAGAGCTAATTCTGTTTCCGATGAGAAAAACACACCAGTTTCCACCGAAAAGCCTATCAGGGGATCGTTTGCAACAATTTAGCACCATTTTTGAGTGAATTCCAGAACGTCAGATTTTTGCTGATATTGTGACCGCGGGGCTTAGGGATTTTTTCAGAAAAAGTTGGTAGGACGTCGAGGGCTAATTCGGTTTCCGATGAGAAAAACCCGTCTGTTTCCACCGAAAACCTTTCAGGGGATCGTTTGCAACAGTTTGGCACCATTTTTGAGTGAATTCCAGAACGTCAGATTTTTGCTGAAATTGTGACCGCGCGGCTTAGGGATTTTTTCAGAAAAAGTTGTTCAGACGTCGAGGGCTAATTCTGTTTCCGATTAGAAAAACCCATCTGTTTCCACCGAAAAACCTTTCAGGGGATTGTTTGCAACAGTTTGGCACCATTTTTGAGTGAATTCCAGAACGTCAGATTTTTGCTGAAATTCTGACCGCGCGGCTTAGGGATTTTTTCCGAAAAACTTGTTCAGACGTCGAGGGGTAATTCTGTTTCCAATGAGAAAAACCCATCTGTTTCCACCGAAAAACCTTTCAGGGGTTCGTTTGCAACAGTTTGGCACCATTTTTGAGTGAATTCCAGAACGTCAGATTTTTGCTGAAATTGTGACCGCGCGGCTTAGGGATTTTTTCAAAAAAAGTTGTTCAGACGTCGAGAGCTAATTCTGTTTCCGATCAGAAAAACACACCAGTTTCCACCGAGAAACTTTTCAGGGGATCGTTTGCAACAATTTAGCACCATTTTTGAGTGAATTCCAGAACGTCAGATTTTTGCTGAAATTGTGACCGCGCGGCTTAGGGATGTTTTCAAAAAAAGTTGTTCAGACGTCGAGAGCTAATTCTGTTTCCGATGAGAAAAACACACCAGTTTCCACCGAAAAGCCTATCAGGGGATCGTTTGCAACAATTTAGCACCATTTTTGAGTGAATTCCAGAACGTCAGATTTTTGCTGATATTGTGACCGCGGGGCTTAGGGATTTTTTCAGAAAAAGTTGGTAGGACGTCGAGGGCTAATTCGGTTTCCGATGAGAAAAACCCCTCTGTTTCCACCGAAAACCTTTCAGGGGATCGTTTGCAACAGTTTGGCACCATTTTTGAGTGAATTCCAGAACGTCAGATTTTTGCTGAAATTGTGACCGCGCGGCTTAGGGATTTTTTCAAAAAAAGTTGTTCAGACGTCGAGAGCTAATTCTGTTTCTGATGAGAAAAACACACCAGTTTCCACCGAAAAACATTTCAGGGGATCGTTTGCAACAGTTTGGCACCATTTTTGAGTGAATTCCAGAACGTCAGATTTTTGCTGAAATTCTGACCGAGCGGCTTAGGGATTTTGTCAGAAAAAGTTGTTCAGACGTCGAGGGGTAATTCTGTTTCCGATGAGAAAAACCCATCTGTTTTCACCGAAAAACCTTTCAGGGGTTCGTTTGCAACAGTTTGGCACCATTTTTGCGTGAATTCCAGAACGTCAGATTTTTGCTGAAATTGTGACCGCCCGGCTTAGGGATTTTTTCAGAAAAAGTTGTTCAGACGTCGAGGGCTAATTCTGTTTCCGATGATAAAAACCCATCTGTTTCCACCGAAAAACCTTTCAGGGGATTGTTTGCAACAGTTTGGCACCATTTTTGAGTGAATTCCAGAACGTCAGATTTTTGCTGAAATTGTGACCGCGCGGCTTAGTGATTTTTTCAAAAAAAAGTTGCTCAGACGTCGAGAGCTAATTCTGTTTCCGATGAGAAAAACACACCAGTTTCCACCGAAAAACCTGTCAGGGGATTGTTTGCAACAGTTTGGCACCATTTTTGAGTGAATTCCAGAACGTCAGATTTTTGCTGAAATTGTGACCGCGCGGCTTAGGGATTTTTTCAGAAAAAGTTGGTCAGACGTCGAGGGCTAATTCTGTTTCCCATGAGAAAAACCCGTCTGTTTCCAGCGAAAACATTTCAGGGGATCGTTTGCAACAGTTTGGCACCATTTTTGAGTGAATTCCGGAACGTCAGATTTTTGCTGAAATTGTGACCGCGCGGCTTAGGGATTTTTTCAGAAAAAGTTGTTCAGACGTCGAGGGCTAATTCTGTTTCCGATTAGAAAAACCCATCTGTTTCCACCGAAAAACCTTTCAGGGGATTGTTTGCAACAGTTTGGCACCATTTTTGAATGAATTCCAGAACGTCAGATTTTTGCTGGAATTGTGACCGCGCGGCTTAGTGATTTTTTCAAAAAAAGTTGCTCAGACGTCGAGAGCTAATTCTGTTTCCGATGAGAAAAACACACCAGTTTCCACCGAAAAACCTTTCAGGGGATCGTTTGCAACAGTTTGGCACCATTTTTGAGTGAATTCCAGAACGTCAGATTTTTGCTGAAATTCTGACCGAGCGGCTTAGGGATTTTGTCAGAAAAAGTTGTTCAGACGTCGAGGGGTAATTCTGTTTCCGATGAGAAAAACCCATCTGTTTTCACCGAAAAACCTTTCAGGGGTTCGTTTGCAACAGTTTGGCACCATTTTTGAGTGAATTCCAGAACGTCAGATTTTTGCTGAAATTGTGACCGCGCGGCTTAGGGATTTTTTCAAAAAAAGTTGTTCAGACGTCGAGGGGTAATTCTGTTTCCGATGAGAAAAACCCATCTGTTTTCACTGAAAAACCTTTCAGGGGATCGTTTGCAACAGTTTGGCACCATTTTTGAGTGAATTCCAGAACGTCAGAATTTTGCTGAAATTCTGACCGAGCGGCTTAGGGATTTTGTCAGAAAAAGTTGTTCAGACGTCGAGGGGTAATTCTGTTTCCGATGAGAAAAATACACCAGTTTCCACCGAAAAACCTTTCAGGGGATCGTTTGAAACAATTTAGCACCATTTTTGAGTGAATTCCAGAACGTCAGATTTTTGCTGATATTGTGACCGCGCGGCTTAGGGATTTTTTCAGAAAAAGTTGGTCAGACGTCGAGGGCTAATTCGGTTTCCGATGAGAAAAACCCGTCTGTTTAAACCGAAAACCTTTCAGGGGATCGTTTGCAACAGTTTGGCACCATTTTTGAGTGAATTCCAGAACGTCAGATTTTTGCTGAAATTGTGACCGCCCGGCTTAGGGATTTTTTCAAAAAAAGTTGTTCAGACGTCGAGAGCTAATTCTGTTTCCGATGAGAAAAACACACCAGTTTCCACCGAAAAACCTTTCAGGGGATCGTTTGCAACAATTTAGCACCATTTTTGAGTGAATTCCAGAACGTCAGATTTTTGCTGAAATTGTGACCGCGCGGCTTAGGGATTTTTTCAGAACAAGTTGGTCAGACGTCGAGGGCTAATTCTGTTTCCGATGAGAAAAACCCGTCTGTTTCCACCGAAAACCTTTCAGGGGAACGTTTGCAACAGTTTGGCACCATTTTTGAGTGAATTCCAGAACGTCAGATTTTTGCTGAAATTGTGACCGCGCGGCTTAGGGATTTTTTCAGAAAAAGTTGGTCAGACGTCGAGGGCTAATTCTGTTTCCGATGAGAAAAACCCGTCTGTTTCCACCGAAAACCTTTCAGGGGATCGTTTGCAACAGTTTGGCACCATTTTTGAGTGAATTCTGGAACGTCAGATTTTTGCTGAAATTGTGACCGCCCGGCTTAGGGATTTTTTCAGAAAAAGTTGTTCAGACGTCGAGGGCTAATTCTGTTTCCGATGATAAAAACCCAACTGTTTCCACCGAAAACCTTTCAGGGGATCGTTTGCAACAGTTTGGCACCATTTTTGAGTGAATTCCGGAACGTCAGATTTTTGCTGAAATTGTGACCGCGCGGCTTAGGGATTTTTTCAAAAAAAGTTGTTCAGACGTCGAGGGCTAATTCTGTTTCCAATGAGAGAAACCCATCTGTTTCCACCGAAAAACCTTTCAGGGGATTGTTTGCAACAGTTTGGCACCATTTTTGAGTGAATTCCAGAACGTCAGATTTTTGCTGAAATTGTGACCATGCGGCTTAGCGATTTTTTCAAAAAAAGTTGCTCAGACGTCGAGAGCTAATTCTGTTTCCGATGAGAAAAAACACCAGTTTCCACCGCAAAACCTTTCAGGGGATCGTTTGCAACAGTTTGGCACCATTTTTGAGTGAATTCCAGAACGTCAGATTTTTGCTGAAATTGTGACCGCGCGGCTTAGGGATTTTTTCAGAAAAAGTTGGTCAGACGTCGAGGGCTAATTCTGTTTCCGATGAGAAAAACCCGTCTGTTTCCATCGAAAACCTTTCAGGGGATCGTTTGCAACAATTTAGCACCATTTTTGAGTGAATTCCAGAACGTCAGATTTTTGCTGATATTGTGACCGCGCGGCATAGGGATTTTTTCAAAAAAAGTTGTTCAGACGTCGAGAGCTAATTCTGTTTCCGATGAGAAAAACACACCAGTTTCCACCGAAAAGCCTATCAGGGGATCGTTTGCAACAATTTAGCACCATTTTTGAGTGAATTCCAGAACGTCAGATTTTTGCTGATATTGTGACCGCGGGGCTTAGGGATTTTTTCAGAAAAAGTTGGTAGGACGTCGAGGGCTAATTCGGTTTCCGATGAGAAAAACCCGTCTGTTTCCACCGAAAACCTTTCAGGGGATCGTTTGCAACAGTTTGGCACCATTTTTGAGTGAATTCCAGAACGTCAGATTTTTGCTGAAATTGTGACCGCCCGGCTTAGGGATTTTTTCAAAAAAAGTTGTTCAGACGTCGAGAGCTAATTCTGTTTCCGATGAGAAAAACACACCAGTTTCCACCGAAAAACCTTTTAGGGGATCGTTTGCAACAGTTTGGCACCATTTTTGAGTGAATTCCAGAACGTCAGATTTTTGCTGAAATTCTGAACGAGCGTCTTAGGTATTTTGTCAGAAAAAGTTGTTCAGACGTCGAGGGGTAATTCTGTTTCCGATGAGAAAAACCCATCTGCTTTCACCGAAAAACCTTTCAGGGGTTCGTTTGCAACAGTTTGGCACCATTTTTGAGTGAATTCCAGAACGTCAGATTTTTGCTGAAATTGTGACCGCGCGGCTTAGGGATTTTTTCAAAAAAAGTTGCTCAGACGTCGAGAGCTAATTCTGTTTCCGATGAGAAAAACACACCAGTTTCCACCGAAAAACCTTTCAGGGGATCGTTTGCAACAGTTTGGCACCATTTTTGAGTGAATTCCAGAACGTCAGATTTTTGCTGAAATTATGACCGCGCGGCTTAGGGATTTTTTCAGAAAAAGTTGTTCAGACGTCGAGGGGTAATTCTGTTTCCAATGAGAAAAACCCATCTGTTTCCACCGAAAAACGTTCCAGGGGTTCGTTTGCAACAGTTTGGCACCATTTTTGAGTGAATTCCAGAACGTCAGATTTTTGCTGAAATTGTGACGGCGCGGCTTAGGGATTTTTTCAAAAAAAGTTGTTCAGACGTCGAGAGCTAATTCTGTTTCTGATGAGAAAAACACACCAGTTTCCACCGAAAAACCTTTCAGGGGATCGTTTGCAACAGTTTGGCACCATTTTTGAATGAATTCCAGAACGTCAGATTTTTGCTGAAATTCTGACCGAGCGGCTTAGGGATTTTGTCAGAAAAAGTTGTTCAGACGTCGAGGGGTAATTCTGTTTCCGATGAGAAAAATACACGAGTTTCCACCGAAAAACCTTTCAGGGGATCGTTTGCAACAATTTAGCACCATTTTTGAGTGAATTCCAGAACGTCAGATTTTTGCTGATATTGTGACCGCGCGGCTTAGGGATTTTTTCAGAAAAAGTTGGTCAGACGTCGAGGGCTAATTCGGTTTCCGATGAGAAAAACCCGTCTGTTTAAACCGAAAAACTTTCAGGGGATCGTTTGCAACAGTTTGGCACCATTTTTGAGTGAATTCCAGAACGTCAGATTTTTGCTGAAATTGTGACCGCCCGGCTTAGGGATTTTTTCAAAAAAAGTTGTTCAGACGTCGAGAGCTAATTCTGTTTCCGATGAGAAAAACACACCAGTTTCCACCGAAAAACCTTTCAGGGGATCGTTTGCAACAATTTAGCACCATTTTTGAGTGAATTCCAGAACGTCAGATTTTTGCTGAAATTGTGACCGCGCGGCTTAGGGATTTTTTCAGAACAAGTTGGTCAGACGTCGAGGGCTAATTCTGTTTCCGATGAGAAAAACCCGTCTGTTTCCACCGAAAACCTTTCAGGGGAACGTTTGCAACAGTTTGGCACCATTTTTGAGTGAATTCCAGAACGTCAGATTTTTGCTGAAATTGTGACCGCGCGGCTTAGGGATTTTTTCAGAAAAAGTTGGTCAGACGTCGAGGGCTAATTCTGTTTCCGATGAGAAAAACCCGTCTGTTTCCACCGAAAACCTTTCAGGGGATCGTTTGCAACAGTTTGGCACCATTTTTGAGTGAATTCCGGAACGTCAGATTTTTGCTGAAATTGTGACCGCCCGGCTTAGGGATTTTTTCAGAAAAAGTTGCTCAGACGTCGAGGGCTAATTCTGTTTCCGATGATAAAAACCCAACTGTTTCCACCGAAAAACCTGTCGGGGGATTGTTTGCAACAGTTTGGCACCATTTTTGAGTGAATTCCAGAACGTCAGATTTTTGCTGAAATTGTGACCGCGCGGCTTAGGGATTTTTTCAAAAAAAGTTGCTCAGACGTCGAGAGCTAATTCTGTTTCCGATGAGAAAAACACACCAGTTTCCACCGAAAAACCTTTCAGGGGATCGTTTGCAACAGTTTGGCACCATTTTTGAGTGAATTCCAGAACGTCAGATTTTTGCTAAAATTGTGACCGCGCGGCTTAGGGATTTTTTCAGAAAAAGTTGTTCAGACGTCGAGGGCTAATTCTGTTTCCGATGAGAAAAACCCATCTGTTTCCACCGAAAAACCTTTCAGGGGATTGTTTGCAACAGTTTGGCACCATTTTTGAGTGAATTCCAGAACGTCAGATTTTTGCTGAAATTGTGACCGCGCGGCTTAGGGATTTTTTCAAAAAAAGTTGTTCAGACGTCGAGGGCTAATTCTGTTTCCAATGAGAGAAACCCATCTGTTTCCACCGAAAAACCTTTCAGGGGATTGTTTGCAACAGTTTGGCACCATTTTTCAGTGAATTCCAGAACGTCAGATTTTTGCTGAAATTGTGACCATGCGGCTTAGGGATTTTTTCAAAAAAAGTTGCTCAGACGTCGAGAGGTAATTCTGTTTCCGATGAGAAAAACACACCAGTTTCCACCGCAAAACCTTTCAGGGGATCGTTTGCAACAGTTTGGCACCATTTTTGAGTGAATTCCAGAACGTCAGATTTTTGCTGAAATTGTGACCGCGCGGCTTAGGGATTTTTTCAGAAAAAGTTGGTCAGACGTCGAGGGCTAATTCTGTTTCCGATGAGAAAAACCCGTCTGTTTCCATCGAAAACCTTTCAGGGGATCGTTTTCAACAGTTTGGCACCATTTTTGAGTGAATTCCAGAACGTCAGATTTTTGCTGAAATTGTGACCGCGCGGCTTAGGGATTTTTTCAAAAAAAGTTGTTCAGACGTCGAGGGCTAATTCTGTTTCCGATGAGAAAAACCCATCTGTTTCCACCGAAAAACCTTTCAGGGGATTGTTTGCAACAGTTTGGCACCATTTTTGAGTGAATTCCAGAACGTCAGATTTTTGCTGAAATTGTGACTGCGCGGCTTAGGGATTTTTTCAAAAAAAGTTTCTCAGACGTCGAGAGCTAATTCTGTTTCCAATGAGAGAAACCCATTTGTTTCCACCGAAAAACCTTTGAGAGGCTTGTTTGCAACAGTTTGGCACCATTTTTGAGTGAATTCCAGAACGTCAGATTTTTGCTGAAATTGTGACCGCCCGGCTTAGGGATTTTTTCAAAAAAAGTTGTTCAGACGTCGAGAGCTAATTCTGTTTCCGATGAGAAAAACACACCAGTTTCCACTGAAAAACCTTTCAGGGGATCGTTTGCAACAATTTAGCACCATTTTTGAGTGAATTCCAGAACGTCAGATTTTTGCTGAAATTGTGACCGCGCGGCTTAGGGATTTTTTCAGAACAAGTTGGTCAGAGGACGAGGGCTAATTCTGTTTCCGATGAGAAAAACCCGTCTGTTTCCACCGAAAACCTTTCAGGGGAACGTTTGCAACAGTTTGGCACCATTTTTGAGTGAATTCCAGAACGTCAGATTTTTGCTGAAATTGTGACCGCGCGGCTTAGGGATTTTTTCAGAAAAAGTTGGTCAGACGTCGAGGGCTAATTCTGTTTCCGATGAGAAAAACCCGTCTGTTTCCACCGAAAACCTTTCAGGGGATCGTTTGCAACAGTTTGGCACCATTTTTGAGTGAATTCCGGAACGTCAGATTTTTGCTGAAATTGTGACCGCCCGGCTTAGGGATTTTTTCAGAAAAAGTTGTTCAGACGTCGAGGGCTAATTCTGTTTCCGATGATAAAAACCCAACTGTTTCCACCGAAAAACCTGTCGGGGGATTGTTTGCAACAGTTTGGCACCATTTTTGAGTGAATTCCAGAACGTCAGATTTTTGCTGAAATTGTGACCGCGCGGCTTAGGGATTTTTTCAAAAAAAGTTGCTCAGACGTCGAGAGCTAATTCTGTTTCCGATGAGAAAAACACACCAGTTTCCACCGAAAAACCTTTCAGGGGATCGTTTGCAACAGTTTGGCACCATTTTTGAGTGAATTCCAGAACGTCAGATTTTTGCTAAAATTGTGACCGCGCGGCTTAGGGATTTTTTCAGAAAAAGTTGTTCAGACGTCGAGGGCTAATTCTGTTTCCGATGAGAAAAACCCATCTGTTTCCACCGAAAAACCTTTCAGGGGATTGTTTGCAACAGTTTGGCACCATTTTTCAGTGAATTCCAGAACGTCAGATTTTTGCTGAAATTGTGACCATGCGGCTTAGGGATTTTTTCAAAAAAAGTTGCTCAGACGTCGAGAGGTAATTCTGTTTCCGATGAGAAAAACACACCAGTTTCCACCGCAAAACCTTTCAGGGGATCGTTTGCAACAGTTTGGCACCATTTTTGAGTGAATTCCAGAACGTCAGATTTTTGCTGAAATTGTGACCGCGCGGCTTAGGGATTTTTTCAGAAAAAGTTGGTCAGACGTCGAGGGCTAATTCTGTTTCCGATGAGAAAAACCCGTCTGTTTCCATCGAAAACCTTTCAGGGGATCGTTTTCAACAGTTTGGCACCATTTTTGAGTGAATTCCAGAACGTCAGATTTTTGCTGAAATTGTGACCGCGCGGCTTAGGGATTTTTTCAAAAAAAGTTGTTCAGACGTCGAGGGCTAATTCTGTTTCCGATGAGAAAAACCCATCTGTTTCCACCGAAAAACCTTTCAGGGGATTGTTTGCAACAGTTTGGCACCATTTTTGAGTGAATTCCAGAACGTCAGATTTTTGCTGAAATTGTGACTGCGCGGCTTAGGGATTTTTTCAAAAAAAGTTTCTCAGACGTCGAGAGCTAATTCTGTTTCCAATGAGAGAAACCCATCTGTTTCCACCGAAAAACCTTTGAGAGGCTTGTTTGCAACAGTTTGGCACCATTTTTGAGTGAATTCCAGAACGTCAGATTTTTGCTGAAATTGTGACCGCGCGGCTTAGGGATTTTTTCAAAAAAAGTTGTTCAGACGTCGAGAGCTAATTCTGTTTCCGATGAGAAAAACACACCAGTTTCCACCGAAAAACCTTTCAGGGGATCGCTTGCAACAATTTAGCACCATTTTTGAGTGAATTCCAGAACGTCAGATTTTTGCTGAAATTGTGACCGCGCGGCTTAGGGATTTTTTCAGAAAAAGTTGGTCAGACGTCGAGGGCTAATTCTGTTTCCGATGAGAAAAACCCGTCTGTTTCCACCGAAAACCTTTCAGGGGATCGTTTGCAACAGTTTGGCACCATTTTTGAGTGAATTCCAGAACGTCAGATTTTTGCTGAAATTGTGACCGCGCGGCTTAGGGATTTTTTAAAAAAAAGTTGTTCAGACGACGAGGGCTAATTCTGTTTCCGATGAGAAAAACCCATCTGTTTCCACCGAAAAACCTTTCAGGGGATTGTTTGCAACAGTTTGGCACCATTTTTGAGTGAATTCCAGAACGTCAGATTTTTGCTGAAATTGTGACTGCGCGGCTTAGGGATTGTTTCAAAAATAGTTTCTTAGACGTCGAGAGCTAATTCTGTTTCCGATGAGAAAAACCCGTCTGTTTCCACCGAAAACCTTTCAGGGGATCGTTTGCAACAGTTTGGCACCATTTTTGAGTGAATTCCAGAACGTCAGATTTTTGCTGAAATTGTGACCGCGCGGCTTAGGGATTTTTTCAAAAAAAGTTGTTCAGACGTCGAGAGCTAATTCTGTTTCCGATGAGAAAAACACACCAGTTTCCACCGAAAAACCTTTCAGGGGATCGTTTGCAACAGTTTGGCACCATTTTTGAGGGAATTCCAGAACGTCAGATTTTTGCTGAAATTCTGACCGCGCGGCTTAGGGATTTTTTCAGAAAAAGTTGTTCAGACGTCGAGGGGTAATTCTGTTTCCGATGAGAAAAACCCATCTGTTTCCACCGAAAAACATTTCAGGGGTTCGTTTGCAACAGTTTGGCACCATTTTTGAGTGAATTCCAGAACGTCAGATTTTTGCTGAAATTGTGACCGCGCGGCTTAGGTATTTTGTCAGAAAAAGTTGTTCAGACGTCGAGGGGTAATTCTGTTTCCGATGAGAAAAACCCATCTGTTTCCACCGAAAAACCTTTCAGGGGATTGTTTGCAACAGTTTGGCACCATTTTTGAGTGAATTCCAGAACGTCAGATTTTTGCTGAAATTGTGACCTCGCGGCTTAGGGATTTTTTCAGAAAAAGTTGGTCAGACGTCGAGGGCTAATTCTGTTTCCGATGAGAAAAACCCATCTGTTTCCACCGAAAAACCTTCCAGGGGTTCGTTTGCAACAGTTTGGCACCATTTTTGAGTGAATTCCAGAACGTCAGATTTTTGCTGAAATTGTGACCGCGCGGCTTAGGGATTTTTTCAAAAAAAGTTGCTCAGACGTCGAGAGCTAATTCTGTTTCCGATGAGAAAAGCACACCATTTTCCACCGAAAAACCTTTCAGGGGTTCGTTTGCAACAGTTTGGCACCATTTTTGAGGGAATTCCAGAACGTCAGATTTTTGCTGAAATTCTGACCGCGCGGCTTAGGGATTTTGTCAGAAAAAGTTGTTCAGACGTCGAGGCGTAATTCTGTTTCGGATGAGAAAAACCCATCTGTTTCCACCGAAAAACCTTTCAGGGGTTCGTTTGCAACAGTTTGGCACCATTTTTGAGTGAATTCCAGAACGTCAGATTTTTGCTGAAATTGTGACCGCGCGGCTTAGGGATTTTTTCAAAAAAAGTTGGTCAGACGTCGAGAGCTAATTCTCTTTCCGATGAGAAAAACACACCAGTTTCCACCGAAAAACCTTTCATGGGATCGTTTGCAACAATTTAGCACCATTTTTGAGTGAATTCCAGAACGTCAGATTTTTGCTGAAATTCTGACCGCGCGGCTTAGGGATTTTTTCAAAAAAAGTTGCTCAGACGTCGAGAGCTAATTCTGTTTCCGATGAGAAAAGCACACCATTTTCCACCGAAAAACCTTTCAGGGGATTGTTTGCAACAGTTTGGCACCATTTTTGAGTGAATTCCAGAACGTCAGATTTTTGCTGAAATTGTGACCGCGCGGCTTAGGGATATTTTGAGAAAAAGTTGTTCAGACGTCGAGGGCTAATTCTGTTTCCGATGAGAAAAACCCGTCTGTTTCCACCGAAAACCTTTCAGGGGATCGTTTGCAACAATTTAGCACCATTTTTGAGTGAATTCCAGAACGTCAGATTTTTGCTGAAATTGTGACCGCGCGGCTTAGGGATTTTTTCAGAACAAGTTGGTCAGACGTCGAGGGCTAATTCTGTTTCCGATGAGAAAAACCCGTCTGTTTCCACCGAAAACCTTTCAGGGGATCGTTTGCAACAGTTTGGCACCATTTTTGAGTGAATTCCGGAACGTCAGATTTTTGCTGAAATTGTGACCGCCCGGCTTAGGGATTTTTTCAGAAAAAGTTGTTCAGACGTCGAGGGCTAATTCTGTTTCCGATGATAAAAACCCAACTGTTTCCACCGAAAAACCTGTCGGGGGATTGTTTGCAACAGTTTGGCACCATTTTTGAGTGAATTCCAGAACGTCAGATTTTTGCTGAAATTGTGACCGCGCGGCTTAGGGATTTTTTCAAAAAAAGTTGCTCAGACGTCGAGAGCTAATTCTGTTTCCGATGAGAAAAACACACCAGTTTCCACCGAAAAACCTTTCAGGGGATCGTTTGCAACAGTTTGGCACCATTTTTGAGTGAATTCCAGAACGTCAGATTTTTGCTAAAATTGTGACCGCGCGGCTTAGGGATTTTTTCAGAAAAAGTTGTTCAGACGTCGAGGGCTAATTCTGTTTCCGATGAGAAAAACCCATCTGTTTCCACCGAAAAACCTTTCAGGGGATTGTTTGCAACAGTTTGGCACCATTTTTGAGTGAATTCCAGAACGTCAGATTTTTGCTGAAATTGTGACCGCGCGGCTTAGGGATTTTTTCAAAAAAAGTTGTTCAGACGTCGAGGGCTAATTCTGTTTCCAATGAGAGAAACCCATCTGTTTCCACCGAAAAACCTTTCAGGGGATTGTTTGCAACAGTTTGGCACCATTTTTCAGTGAATTCCAGAACGTCAGATTTTTGCTGAAATTGTGACCATGCGGCTTAGGGATTTTTTCAAAAAAAGTTGCTCAGACGTCGAGAGGTAATTCTGTTTCCGATGAGAAAAACACACCAGTTTCCACCGCAAAACCTTTCAGGGGATCGTTTGCAACAGTTTGGCACCATTTTTGAGTGAATTCCAGAACGTCAGATTTTTGCTGAAATTGTGACCGCGCGGCTTAGGGATTTTTTCAGAAAAAGTTGGTCAGACGTCGAGGGCTAATTCTGTTTCCGATGAGAAAAACCCGTCTGTTTCCATCGAAAACCTTTCAGGGGATCGTTTTCAACAGTTTGGCACCATTTTTGAGTGAATTCCAGAACGTCAGATTTTTGCTGAAATTGTGACCGCGCGGCTTAGGGATTTTTTCAAAAAAAGTTGTTCAGACGTCGAGGGCTAATTCTGTTTCCGATGAGAAAAACCCATCTGTTTCCACCGAAAAACCTTTCAGGGGATTGTTTGCAACAGTTTGGCACCATTTTTGAGTGAATTCCAGAACGTCAGATTTTTGCTGAAATTGTGACTGCGCGGCTTAGGGATTTTTTCAAAAAAAGTTTCTCAGACGTCGAGAGCTAATTCTGTTTCCAATGAGAGAAACCCATCTGTTTCCACCGAAAAACCTTTGAGAGGCTTGTTTGCAACAGTTTGGCACCATTTTTGAGTGAATTCCAGAACGTCAGATTTTTGCTGAAATTGTGACCGCGCGGCTTAGGGATTTTTTCAAAAAAAGTTGTTCAGACGTCGAGAGCTAATTCTGTTTCCGATGAGAAAAACACACCAGTTTCCACCGAAAAACCTTTCAGGGGATCGCTTGCAACAATTTAGCACCATTTTTGAGTGAATTCCAGAACGTCAGATTTTTGCTGAAATTGTGACCGCGCGGCTTAGGGATTTTTTCAGAAAAAGTTGGTCAGACGTCGAGGGCTAATTCTGTTTCCGATGAGAAAAACCCGTCTGTTTCCACCGAAAACCTTTCAGGGGATCGTTTGCAACAGTTTGGCACCATTTTTGAGTGAATTCCAGAACGTCAGATTTTTGCTGAAATTGTGACCGCGCGGCTTAGGGATTTTTTAAAAAAAAGTTGTTCAGACGACGAGGGCTAATTCTGTTTCCGATGAGAAAAACCCATCTGTTTCCACCGAAAAACCTTTCAGGGGATTGTTTGCAACAGTTTGGCACCATTTTTGAGTGAATTCCAGAACGTCAGATTTTTGCTGAAATTGTGACCGCGCGGCTTAGGGATTTTTTCAAAAAAAGTTGCTCAGACGTCGAGAGCTAATTCTGTTTCCGATGAGAAAAACACACCAGTTTCCACCGAAAAACCTTTCAGGGGATCGTTTGCAACAGTTTGGCACCATTTTTGAGTGAATTCCAGAACGTCAGATTTTTGCTTAAATTGTGACCGCGCGGCTTAGGGATTTTTTCAAACAAAGTTGCTCAGACGTCGAGAGCTAATTCTGTTTCCGATGAGAAAAACACACCAGTTTCCACCGAAAAACCTTTCAGGGGATTGTTTGCAACAGTTTGGCACCATTTTTGAGTGAATTCCAGAACGTCAGATTTTTGCTGAAATTCTGACCGAGCGCCTTAGGGATTTTTTCAGAAAAAGTTGTTCAGACGTCGAGGGGTAATTCTGTTTCCGATGAGAAAAACCCATCTGTTTTCACCGAAAAACCTTTCAGGGGTTCGTTTGCAACAGTTTGGCACCATTTTTGAGTGAATTCCAGAACGTCAGATTTTTGCTGAAATTGTGACCGCGCGGCTTAGGGATTTTTTCAAAAAAAGTTGGTCAGACGTCGAGAGCTAATTCTGTTTCCGATGAGAAAAACACACCAGTTTCCACCGAAAAACCTTTCAGGGGATCGTTTGCAACAATTTAGCACCATTTTTGAGTGAATTCCAGAACGTCAGATTTTTGCTGAAATTGTGACCGCGCGGCTTAGGGATTTTTTCAAAAAAAGTTGGTCAGACGTCGAGAGCTAATTCTCTTTCCGATGAGAAAAACACACCAGTTTCCACCGAAAAACCTTTCAGGGGATCGTTTGCAACAATTTAGCACCATTTTTGAGTGAATTCCAGAACGTCAGATTTTTGCTGAAATTGTGACCGCGCGGCTTAGGCATATTTTCAGAAAAAGTTGTTCAGACGTCGAGGGCTAATTCTGTTTCCGATGAGAAAAACCCATCTGTTTCCACCGAAAAACCTTTCAGGGGATTGTTTGCAACAGTTTGGCACCATTTTTGAGTGAATTCCAGAACGTCAGATTTTTGCTGAAATTGTGACCGCGCGGCTTAGGGATTTTTTCAGAAAAAGTTGTTCAGACGTCGAGGGCTAATTCTGTTTCCCATGATAAAAACCCATCTGTTTCCACCGAAAAACCTTTCAGGGGATTGTTTGCAACAGTTTGGCACCATTTTTGAGTGAATTCCAGAACGTCAGATTTTTGCTGAAATTGTGACCGCCCGGCTTAGGGATTTTTTCAGAAAAAGTTGTTCAGACGTCGAGGGCTAATTCTGTTTCCGATGATAAAAACCCATCTGTTTCCACCGAAAAACCTTTCAGAGGATTGTTTGCAACAGTTTGGCACCATTTTTGAGTGAATTCCAGAACGTCAGATTTTTGCTGAAATTGTGACCGCGCGGCTTAAGGATTTTTTCAGAAAAAGTTGGTCAGACGTCGAGGGCTAATTCTGTTTCCGATGAGAAAAACCCATCTGTTTCCACCGAAAAACCTTTCAGGGGTTCGTTTGCAACAGTTTGGCACCATTTTTGAGTGAATTCCAGAATGTCAGATTTTTGCTGAAATTCTGACCGCGCGGCTTAGGGATTTTTTCGAAAAAAGTTGCTCAGACGTCGAGAGCTAATTCTGTTTCCGATGAGAAAAACACACCACTTTCCACCGAAAAACCTTTCAGGGGATTGTTTGCAACAGTTTGGCAACATTTTTGAGTGAATTCCAGAACGTCAGATTTTTGCTGAAATTGTGACCGCGCGGCTTAGGGATTTTTTCAAAAAAAGTTGTTCAGACGTCGAGGGCTAATTCTGTTTCCAATGAGAAAAGCACACCAGTTTCCACCGAAAAACCTTTCAGAGGATTGTTTGCAACAGTTTGGCACCATTTTTGAGTGAATTCCAGAACGTCAGATTTTTGCTGAAATTGTGACCGCGCGGCTTAGGGATTTTTTCAAAAAAAGTTGCTCAGACGTCGAGAGCTAATTCTGTTTCCGATGAGAAAAACACACCAGTTTCCACCGAAAAACCTTTCAGGGGATCGTTTGCAACAGTTTGTCACCATTTTTGAGTGAATTCCAGAACGTCAGATTATTGCTGAAATTGTGAGCGCGCGGCTTAGGGATTTTTTCAGAAAAAGTTGTTCAGACGTCGAGGGCTAATTCTGTTTCCGATGATAAAATCCCATCTGTTTCCACCGAAAAACCTTTCAGGGGATTGTTTGCAACAGTTTGGCACCATTTTTGAGTGAATTCCAGAACGTCAGATTTTTGCTGAAATTGTGACCGCGCGTGTCAGGGGTTCAGGAGCAGAGGCAAGGGCAAGGGAGGAAACAGAGAGCGAGGGAGAGGAGGCAGAAGAAAAGATGAGTGATGACGACGACCCGAGATCTCCGAGTCTTTCCAGTGAATCAGAAGATTCACAGAAAGGAGCACCAGTGGCCAGGGCAAGGGGGGAGCCTAGGGGGACACCCCAGGAAGATAGAGCCAGAGGGGACTCAGAGGGGAGCAGTTGGAAATCGGGACCAGCGTCACCGCCAGAGAGCAGGGAAGAGGAAGGGCGCCAGGGATCAAGCGCTGGCAGCTCACAACAGGGGGGAGGGCACGAGTCAGGAGTGGCCACACCTCCATCGGGGAGCGAAGAAACGGTCAGACGGAAGGTGGAAGGTTGGGCGCGCGTGCCAAGTTCAAATGCACAGGAAGGTGGCGCAGTAGGCAGCCCGGAAAGGGAGCCAGGTCCTAAAGCCCGCCGAAAGGAGGGAGAAGAGTCAGGGGGGTCAGCGTCAGCGTCAGAGGAATCCCGGAAGGAAGAGACCCCGGGGGGCAGAGGGACCCAGAGAAGAACAGTCAGGCGGAAAAGGTGGAGCAAGGCTAGGATATTAAGTTGGTGTACAAGGGGCGGAGACTCAGATGGAGCTTCGCCGATCTAACCATGAGACGTAGAGTTGCACGCAGCAGCTTGAGAATGGAAACTGTAACTCAATAAAGACTTTTATTTAATGATCGCTGGCTAGCGTGATCCTCTGTGAGCTAGGATCTGGAAGCAGCTCTGACAGTAAGCTCCATCCCTAGATTGTGGGCATCTACGTCCTCGCGGAGAGGAGAGAAAGCGGGTGCCTACTAGCGAGCTCACGAACGGCAGACAACATGACGGCCGAACAGCAGATAGTGGAACTCAGAGAAGCAGTGACACGACTGAATGCCGAGGCTCTTGCATCCAGGAAGAGAGAGGAGGACGCAGCTGCCGCCTACAGGGATCTCCAGGTCAGGTTGGAAGTGCTTACGAAGCAAGGGCAACTGACACCCAAACCGGAGGGGATTGGGTTGGGGAGACGAACAGGCGGTCTGGTCTCTCACTTCGATGGGAATTTGCAACAGTACCCCAACTTTAGAGCAGATGTAATGTGTGCACTGCAACTGCTGAACAAAGACTTTAGAGATGAGCAAGAGAAGGTGGGATTCATCATGTCCCATTTGCATGGAGATGCTAAAGCATGGCTGCGCAATTTGTGGAGAGATAAGGATCCGGCGCTCCAAAATGCGGATGCCTTTATTAAAGCGATGGATGGGTGCTTTTTATCAAGCATTGACGTGGATCTTGCTCGGCAGGAGATACATGGACTGAAGCAAGGGAGGGCCAGCGTAAGGCAGTACCATGCCCGCTTTTTCGCTTTGGTCAGTGCCCTGGAATGGGACAGAGATTCGGCTCCTGTAAGAGACCTGTTTTGGGAGGGATTGCACGGCTCGGTTAAAGATGAAATTGCGAGGGGGGAGAGACCCCGGACCACGCAGGAGATCGTTCAGAGGGCGCTGGCGGTGGGGGTGCGGCTGGAAGGA